>NW_026691122.1:300000-523139 GCF_020826845.1 Diceros bicornis minor | reverse complement strand
CTAGGAGTTGGACACATACCAAGATTAGCTCAGTTCTGGGCATCTTTGAAATACCTATACAAACTTGTTCCTACATAGTAACTTGCATCTTTGAATGAGAATCTGCTTGCTTACACTAACGTGCTATATGTTCTGAATGCCCGAATTGGGAATCTGTGTCAAAACTTTGTTAGGAATTATGTGATCCTTACTAGCTGGAAGTAAGGGAGATGGGGCATGAAGTTATTTCTAGGAGTTGGACACATACCAAGTTTAGCTCAGTTCTGGGCATCTTTGAAATACCTATACAAACTTGTTCCTACATAGTAACTTGCAACTTTGAATGAAAATGTGCCTGCTTACAGCAACGTGCTATATGTTCTGAATGCCCGAATTGGGAATCTGTGTCAAAACTTTGTTAGGAATTATGTGATCCTTACTAGCTGGAAGTAAGGGAGATGGGGCATGAATTTATTTCTAGGAGTTGGACACATACCAAGTTTAGCTCAGTTCTGGGCATCTTTGAAATACCTATACAAACTTGTTCCTACATAGTAACTTGCAACTTTGAATGAAAATGTGCTTGCTTACAGCAACGTGCTGTATGTTCTGAATGCCCGAATTGGGAATCTGTGTCAAAACTTTGTTAGGAATTATGTGATCCTTACTAGCTGGAAGTAAGGGAGATGGGGGATGAAGTTATTTCTAGGAGTTGGACACATACCAAGTTTAGCTCAGTTCTGGGCATCTTTGAAATACCTATACAAACTTGTTCCTACATAGTAACTTGCAACTTTGAATGACAATGTGCTTGCTTACAGCAACGTGCTGTATGTTCTGAATGCCCGAATTGGGAATCTGTGTCAAAACTTTGTTAGGAATTATGTGATCCTTACTAGCTGGAAGTAAGGGAGATGGGGCATGAAGATATTTCTAGGAGTTGGACACATACCAAGTTTAGCTCACTTCAGGGCATCTTTGAAATACCTACACAAACTTGTTCCTACATAGTAACTTGCAACTTTGAATGAAAATGTGCTTGCTTACAGCAACGTGCTATATGTTCTGAATGTCCGAATTGGGAATCTGTGTCAAAACTTTGTTAGGAATAATGTGATCCTTACTAGCTGGAAGTAAGGGAGATGGGGCATGAAGTTATTTCTAGGAGTTGGACACATACCAAGTTTAGCTCAGTTCTGGGCATCTTTGAAATACCTATACAAACTTGTTCCTACATAGTAACTTGCAACTTTGAATGAGAATGTGCTTGCTTACAGCAACGTGCTATATGTTCTGAATGCCCGAATTGGGAATCTGTGTCAAAACTTTGTTAGGAATTATGTGATCCTTACTAGCTGGAAGTAAGGGAGATGGGGCATGAAGTTATTTCTAGGAGTTGGACACATACCAAGTTTAGCTCAGTTCTGGGCATCTTTGAAATACCTATACAAACTTGTTCCTACATAGTAACTTGCATCATTAATGAGAATCTGCTTGCTTGCAGCAACGTGCTATATGTTCTGAATGCCCGAATAGGGAATCTGAGTCAAAACTTTGTTAGGAATTATGTGATCCTTACTAGCTGGAAGTAAGGGAGATGGGGCATGAAGTTATTTCTAGGAGTTGGACACATAGCAAGTTTAGCTCAGTTCTGGGCATCTTTGAAATACCTATACAAACTTGTTCCTACATAGTAACTTGCAACTTTGAAGGAGAATGTGCTTGCTTACAGCAACGTGCTATATGTTCTGAATGCCCGAATTGGGAATCTGTGTCAAATCTTTGTTAGGAATCATGTGATCCTTACTAGCTGGAAGTAAGGGAGATGGGGCATGAAGTTATTTCTAGGAGTTGGACACATACCAAGTTTAGCTCAGTTCTGGGCATCTTTGAAATACCTATACAAACTTGTTCCTACATAGTAACTTGCAACTTTGAAGGAGAATGTGCTTGCTTACAGCAACGTGCTATATGTTCTGAATGCCCGAATTGGGAATCTGTGTCAAAACTTTGTTAGGAATCATGTGATCCTTACTAGCTGGAAGTAGGGGAGATGGGGCATGAAGTTATTTCTAGGAGTTGGACACATACCAAGTTTAGCTCAGTTCTGGGCATCTTTGAAATACCTATACAAACTTGTTCCTACATAGTAACTTGCAACTTTGAATGAGAATGTGCTTGCTTACAGCAACGTGCTATATGTTCTGAATGCCCGAATTGGGAATCTGTGTCAAAACTTTGTTAGGAATTATGTGATCCTTACTAGCTGGAAGTAAGGGAGATGGGGCATGAAGTTATTTCTAGGAGTTGGACACATACCAAGTTTAGCTCAGTTCTGGGCATCTTTGAAATACCTATACAAACTTGTTCCTACATAGTAACTTGCATCTTTGAATGAGAATCTGCTTGCTTACAGCAACGTGCTATATGTTCTGAATGCCCGAATTGGGAATCTGTGTCAAAACTTTGTTAGGAATTATGTGATCCTTACTAGCTGGAAGTAAGGGAGATGGGGCATGAAGTTATTTCTAGGAGTTGGACACATACCAAGTTTAGCTCAGTTCTGGGCATCTTTGAAATGCCTATACAAACTTGTTCCTACATAGTAACTTGCAACTTTCAATGAGAATGTGCTTGCTTACAGCAACGTGCTATATGTTCTGAATGCCCGAATTGGGAATCTGTGTCAAAACTTTGTTAGGAATTATGTGATCCTTACTACCTGGAAGTAAGGGAGATGGGGCATGAAGTTATTTCTAGGAGTTGGACACATACCGAGTTTAGCTCAGTTCTGGGCATCTTTGAAATACCTATACAAACTTGTTCCTACATAGTAACTTGCAACTTTGAATGAGAATGTGCTTGCATACAGCAACGTGCTATATGTTCTGAATGCCCGAATTGGGAATCTGTGTCAAAACTTTGTTAGGAATTATGTGATCCTTACTAGCTGGAAGTAAGGGAGATGGGGCATGAAGTTATTTCTTGGAGTTGGAGACATACCGAGTTTAGCTCAGTTCTGGGCATCTTTGAAATACCTATACAAACTTGTTCCTACATAGTAACTTGCAACTTTGAATGAGAATGTGCTTGCTTACAGTAACGTGCTATATGTTCTGAATGCCCGAATTGGCAATCTGTGTCAAAACTTTGTTAGGAATTATGTGATCCTTACTAGCTGGAAGTAAGGGAGATGGGGCATGAAGTTATTTCTAGGAGTTGGACACATACCGAGTTTAGCTCAGTTCTGGGCATCTTTGAAATACCTATACAAACTTGTTCCCACATAGTAACTTGCATCTTTGAATGAGAATCTGCTTGCTTACAGCAACGTGCTATATGTTCTGAATGCCCGAATTGGGAATCTGTGTCAAAACTTTGTTAGGAATTATGTGATCCTTACTAGCTGGAAGTAAGGGAGATGGGGCATGAAGTTATTTCTAGGAGTTGGACACATACCGAGTTTAGCTCAGTTCTGGGCATCTTTGAAATACCTATACAAACTTGTTCCTACATAGTAACTTGCAACTTTGAATGAGAATGTGCTTGCTTACAGCAACGTGCTATATGTTCTGAATGCCCGAATTGGGAATCTGTGTCAAAACTTTGTTAGGAATTATGTGATCCTTACTAGCTGGAAGTAAGGGAGATGGGGCATGAAGTTATTTCTTGGAGTTGGAGACATACCGAGTTTAGCTCAGTTCTGGGCATCTTTGAAATACCTATACAAACTTGTTCCTACATAGTAACTTGCATCTTTGAATGAGAATCTGCTTGCTTACAGCAACGTGCTATATGTTCTGAATGCCCGAATTGGGAATCTGTGTCAAAACTTTGTTAGGAATTATGTGATCCTTACTAGCTGGAAGTAAGGGAGATGGGGCATGAAGTTATTTCTAGGAGTTGGACACATACCAAGTTTAGCTCAGTTCTGGGCATCTTTGAAATACCTATACAAACTTGTTCCTACATAGTAACTTTCAACATTGAATGAAAATGTGGTTGCTTACAGCAACGTGCTATATGTTCTGAATGCCCGAATTGGGAATCTGTGTCAAAACTTTGTTAGGAATTATGTGATCCTTACTAGCTGGAAGTAAGGGAGATGGGGCATGAAGTAATTTCTTGGAGTTGGACACATACCAAGTTTAGCTCAGTTCTGGGCATCTTTGAAATACCTATACAAACTTGTTCCTACCTAGTAACTTGCATCTTTGAATGAGAATGTGCTTGCTTACAGCAACGTGCTAAATGTTCTGAATGCCCGAATTGGCAATCTGTGTCAAAACTTTGTTAGGATTATGTGATCCTTACTAGCTGGAAGTAAGGGAGATGGGGCATGAAGTTATTTCTAGGAGTTGGACACATACCAAGATTAGCTCAGTTCTGGGCATCTTTGAAATACCTATACAAACTTGTTCCTACATAGTAACTTGCATCTTTGAATGAGAATCTGCTTGCTTACACTAACGTGCTATATGTTCTGAATGCCCGAATTGGGAATCTGTGTCAAAACTTTGTTAGGAATTATGTGATCCTTACTAGCTGGAAGTAAGGGAGATGGGGCATGAAGTTATTTCTAGGAGTTGGACACATACCAAGTTTAGCTCAGTTCTGGGCATCTTTGAAATACCTATACAAACTTGTTCCTACATAGTAACTTGCAACTTTGAATGAAAATGTGCCTGCTTACAGCAACGTGCTATATGTTCTGAATGCCCGAATTGGCAGTCTGTGTCAAAACTTTGTTAGGAATTATGTGATCCTTACTAGCTGGAAGTAAGGGAGATGGGGCATGAAGTTATTTCTAGGAGTTGGACACATACCAAGTTTAGCTCAGTTCTGGGCATCTTTGAAATACCTATACAAACTTGTTCCTACATAGTAACTTGCATCATTAATGAGAATCTGCTTGCTTGCAGCAACGTGCTATATGTTCTGAATGCCCGAATAGGGAATCTGTGTCAAAACTTAGTTAGGAATTATGTGATCCTTACTAGCTGGAAGTAAGGGAGATGGGGCATGAAGTTATTTCTAGGAGTTGGACACATACCAAGATTAGCTCAGTTCTGGGCATCTTTGAAATACCTATACAAACTTGTTCCTACATAGTAACTTGCATCTTTGAATGAGAATCTGCTTGCTTACACTAACGTGCTATATGTTCTGAATGCCCGAATTGGGAATCTGTGTCAAAACTTTGTTAGGAATTATGTGATCCTTACTAGCTGGAAGTAAGGGAGATGGGGCATGAAGTTATTTCTAGGAGTTGGACACATACCAAGTTTAGCTCAGTTCTGGGCATCTTTGAAATACCTATACAAACTTGTTCCTACATAGTAACTTGCAACTTTGAATGAAAATGTGCCTGCTTACAGCAACGTGCTATATGTTCTGAATGCCCGAATTGGGAATCTGTGTCAAAACTTTGTTAGGAATTATGTGATCCTTACTAGCTGGAAGTAAGGGAGATGGGGCATGAATTTATTTCTAGGAGTTGGACACATACCAAGTTTAGCTCAGTTCTGGGCATCTTTGAAATACCTATACAAACTTGTTCCTACATAGTAACTTGCAACTTTGAATGAAAATGTGCTTGCTTACAGCAACGTGCTGTATGTTCTGAATGCCCGAATTGGGAATCTGTGTCAAAACTTTGTTAGGAATTATGTGATCCTTACTAGCTGGAAGTAAGGGAGATGGGGGATGAAGTTATTTCTAGGAGTTGGACACATACCAAGTTTAGCTCAGTTCTGGGCATCTTTGAAATACCTATACAAACTTGTTCCTACATAGTAACTTGCATCATTAATGAGAATCTGCTTGCTTGCAGCAACGTGCTATATGTTCTGAATGCCCGAATTGGGAATCTGTGTCAAAACTTAGTTAGGAATTATGTGATCCTTACTAGCTGGAAGTAAGGGAGATGGGGCATGAAGTTATTTCTAGGAGTTGGACACATACCAAGATTAGCTCAGTTCTGGGCATCTTTGAAATACCTATACAAACTTGTTCCTACATAGTAACTTGCATCTTTGAATGAGAATCTGCTTGCTTACACTAACGTGCTATATGTTCTGAATGCCCGAATTGGGAATCTGTGTCAAAACTTTGTTAGGAATTAAGTGATCCTTACTAGCTGGAAGTAAGGGAGATGGGGCATGAAGTTATTTCTAGGAGTTGGACACATACCAAGTTTAGCTCAGTTCTGGGCATCTTTGAAATACCTATACAAACTTGTTCCTACATAGTAACTTGCAACTTTGAATGAAAATGTGCCTGCTTACAGCAACGTGCTATATGTTCTGAATGCCCGAATTGGGAATCTGTGTCAAAACTTTGTTAGGAATTATGTGATCCTTACTAGCTGGAAGTAAGGGAGATGGGGCATGAATTTATTTCTAGGAGTTGGACACATACCAAGTTTAGCTCAGTTCTGGGCATCTTTGAAATACCTATACAAACTTGTTCCTACATAGTAACTTGCAACTTTGAATGAAAATGTGCTTGCTTACAGCAACGTGCTGTATGTTCTGAATGCCCGAATTGGGAATCTGTGTCAAAACTTTGTTAGGAATTATGTGATCCTTACTAGCTGGAAGTAAGGGAGATGGGGGATGAAGTTATTTCTAGGAGTTGGACACATACCAAGTTTAGCTCAGTTCTGGGCATCTTTGAAATACCTATACAAACTTGTTCCTACATAGTAACTTGCAACTTTGAATGACAATGTGCTTGCTTACAGCAACGTGCTGTATGTTCTGAATGCCCGAATTGGGAATCTGTGTCAAAACTTTGTTAGGAATTATGTGATCCTTACTAGCTGGAAGTAAGGGAGATGGGGCATGAAGATATTTCTAGGAGTTGGACACATACCAAGTTTAGCTCAGTTCTGGGCATCTTTGAAATACCTATACAAACTTGTTCCTACATAGTAACTTGCAACTTTGAATGAGAATGTGCTTGCTTACAGCAACGTGCTATATGTTCTGAATGCCCGAATTGGGAATCTGTGTCAAAACTTTGTTAGGAATTATGTGATCCTTACTAGCTGGAAGTAAGGGAGATGGGGCATGAAGTTATTTCTTGGAGTTGGAGACATACCGAGTTTAGCTCAGTTCTGGGCATCTTTGAAATACCTATACAAACTTGTTCCTACATAGTAACTTGCAACTTTGAATGAGAATGTGCTTGCTTACAGTAACGTGCTATATGTTCTGAATGCCCGAATTGGCAATCTGTGTCAAAACTTTGTTAGGAATTATGTGATCCTTACTAGCTGGAAGTAAGGGAGATGGGGCATGAAGTTATTTCTAGGAGTTGGACACATACCGAGTTTAGCTCAGTTCTGGGCATCTTTGAAATACCTATACAAACTTGTTCCCACATAGTAACTTGCATCTTTGAATGAGAATCTGCTTGCTTACAGCAACGTGCTATATGTTCTGAATGCCCGAATTGGGAATCTGTGTCAAAACTTTGTTAGGAATTATGTGATCCTTACTAGCTGGAAGTAAGGGAGATGGGGCATGAAGTTATTTCTAGGAGTTGGACACATACCGAGTTTAGCTCAGTTCTGGGCATCTTTGAAATACCTATACAAACTTGTTCCTACATAGTAACTTGCAACATTGAATGAAAATGTGCTTGCTTACAGCAACGTGCTATATGTTCTGAATGAACGAAATGGGAATCTGTGTCAAAACTTTGTTAGGAATTATGTGATCCTTACTAGCTGGAAGTAAGGGAGATGGGGCATGAAGTTATTTCTTGGAGTTGGACACATACCAAGTTTAGCTCAGTTCTGGGCATCTTTGAAATACCTATACAAACTTGTTCCTACATAGTAACTTGCAACTTTGAATGACAATGTGCTTGCTTACAGCAACGTGCTATATGTTCTGAATGCCCGAATTGGGAATCTGTGTCAAATCTTTGTTAGGAATCATGTGATCCTTACTAGCTGGAAGTAAGGGAGATGGGGCATGAAGTTATTTCTAGGAGTTGGACACATAGCAAGTTTAGCTCAGTTCTGGGCATCTTTGAAATACCTATACAAACTTGTTCCTACATAGTAACTTGCAACTTTGAAGGAGAATGTGCTTGCTTACAGCAACGTGCTATATGTTCTGAATGCCCGAATTGGGAATCTGTGTCAAAACTTTGTTAGGAATCATGTGATCCTTACTAGCTGGAAGTAAGGGAGATGGGGCATGAAGTTATTTCTAGGAGTTGGACACATACCAAGTTTAGCTCAGTTCTGGGCATCTTTGAAATACCTATACAAACTTGTTCCTACATAGTAACTTGCATCTTTGAATGAGAATCTGCTTGCTTACAGCAACGTGCTATATGTTCTGAATGCCCGAATTGGGAATCTGTGTAAAAACTTTGTTAGGAATTATGTGATCCTTACTAGCTGGAAGTAAGGGAGATGGGGCATGAAGTTATTTCTAGGAGTTGGACACATACCAAGTTTAGCTCAGTTCTGGGCATCTTTGAAATACCTATACAAACTTGTTCCTACATAGTAACTTGCATCTTTGAATGAGAATCTGCTTGCTTACAGCAACGTGCTATATGTTCTGAATGCCCGAATTGGGAATCTGTGTCAAAACTTTGTTAGGAATTATGTGATCCTTACTAGCTGGAAGTAAGGGAGATGGGGCATGAAGTTATTTCTAGGAGTTGGACACATACCAAGTTTAGCTCAGTTCTGGGCATCTTTGAAATGCCTATACAAACTTGTTCCTACATAGTAACTTGCAACTTTCAATGAGAATGTGCTTGCTTACAGCAACGTGCTATATGTTCTGAATGCCCGAATTGGGAATCTGTGTCAAAACTTTGTTAGGAATTATGTGATCCTTACTACCTGGAAGTAAGGGAGATGGGGCATGAAGTTATTTCTAGGAGTTGGACACATACCGAGTTTAGCTCAGTTCTGGGCATCTTTGAAATACCTATACAAACTTGTTCCTACATAGTAACTTGCAACTTTGAATGAGAATGTGCTTGCTTACAGCAACGTGCTATATGTTCTGAATGCCCGAATTGGGAATCTGTGTCAAAACTTTGTTAGGAATTATGTGATCCTTACTAGCTGGAAGTAAGGGAGATGGGGCATGAAGTTATTTCTTGGAGTTGGAGACATACCTAGTTTAGCTCAGTTCTGGGCATCTTTGAAATACCTATACAAACTTGTTCCTACATAGTAACTTGCAACTTTGAATGAGAATGTGCTTGCTTACAGTAACGTGCTATATGTTCTGAATGCCCGAATTGGCAATCTGTGTCAAAACTTTGTTAGGAATTATGTGATCCTTACTAGCTGGAAGTAAGGGAGATGGGGCATGAAGTTATTTCTAGGAGTTGGACACATACCGAGTTTAGCTCAGTTCTGGGCATCTTTGAAATACCTATACAAACTTGTTCCCACATAGTAACTTGCATCTTTGAATGAGAATCTGCTTGCTTACAGCAACGTGCTATATGTTCTGAATGCCCGAATTGGGAATCTGTGTCAAAACTTTGTTAGGAATTATGTGATCCTTACTAGCTGGAAGTAAGGGAGATGGGGCATGAAGTTATTTCTAGGAGTTGGACACATACCGAGTTTAGCTCAGTTCTGGGCATCTTTGAAATACCTATACAAACTTGTTCCTACATAGTAACTTGCAACATTGAATGAAAATGTGCTTGCTTACAGCAACGTGCTATATGTTCTGAATGAACGAAATGGGAATCTGTGTCAAAACTTTGTTAGGAATTATGTGATCCTTACTAGCTGGAAGTAAGGGAGATGGGGCATGAAGTTATTTCTTGGAGTTGGACACATACCAAGTTTAGCTCAGTTCTGGGCATCTTTGAAATACCTATACAAACTTGTTCCTACATAGTAACTTGCAACTTTGAATGACAATGTGCTTGCTTACAGCAACGTGCTATATGTTCTGAATGCCCGAATTGGGAATCTGTGTCAAAACTTTGTTAGGAATTATGTGATCCTTACTAGCTGGAAGTAAGGGAGATGGGGCATGAAGATATTTCTAGGAGTTGGACACATACCAAGTTTAGCTCAGTTCTGGGCATCTTTGAAATACCTATACAAACTTGTTCCTACATAGTAACTTGCAACTTTGAATGAAAATGTGCTTGCTTACAGCAACGTGCTATATGTTCTGAATGCCCGAATTGGGAATCTGTGTCAAAACTTTGTTAGGAATCATGTGATCCTTACTAGCTGGAAGTAAGGGAGATGGGGCATGAAGTTATTTCTAGGAGTTGGACACATACCAAGTTTAGCTCAGTTCTGGGCATCTTTGAAATACCTATACAAACTTGTTCCTACATAGTAACTTGCAACTTTGAATGAGAATGTGCTTGCTTACAGCAACGTGCTATATGTTCTGAATGCCCGAATTGGGAATCTGTGTCAAAACTTTGTTAGGAATCATGTGATCCTTACTAGCTGGAAGTAAGGGAGATGGGGCATGAAGTTATTTCTAGGAGTTGGACACATACCAAGTTTAGCTCAGTTCTGGGCATCTTTGAAATACCTATACAAACTTGTTCCTACATAGTAACTTGCATCATTAATGAGAATCTGCTTGCTTGCAGCAACGTGCTATATGTTCTGAATGCCCGAACAGGGAATCTGTGTCAAAACTTTGTTAGGAATTATGTGATCCTTACTAGCTGGAAGTAAGGGAGATGGGGCATGAAGTTATTTCTAGGAGTTGGACACATAGCAAGTTTAGCTCAGTTCTGGGCATCTTTGAAATACCTATACAAACTTGTTCCTACATAGTAACTTGCAACTTTGAATGAGAATGTGCTTGCTTACAGCAACGTGCTATATGTTCTGAATGCCCGAATTGGGAATCTGTGTCAAATCTTTGTTAGGAATCATGTGATCCTTACTAGCTGGAAGTAAGGGAGATGGAGCATGAAGTTATTTCTAGGAGTTGGACACATAGCAAGTTTAGCTCAGTTCTGGGCATCTTTGAAATACCTATACAAACTTGTTCCTACATAGTAACTTGCAACTTTGAAGGAGAATGTGCTTGCTTACAGCAACGTGCTATATGTTCTGAATGCCCGAATTGGGAATCTGTGTCAAAACTTTGTTAGGAATCATGTGATCCTTACTAGCTGGAAGTAAGGGAGATGGGGCATGAAGTTATTTCTAGGAGTTGGACACATACCAAGTTTAGCTCAGTTCTGGGCATCTTTGAAATACCTATACAAACTTGTTCCTACATAGTAACTTGCAACTTTGAATGAGAATCTGCTTGCTTACAGCAACGTGCTATATGTTCTGAATGCCCGAATTGGGAATCTGTGTAAAAACTTTGTTAGGAATTATGTGATCCTTACTAGCTGGAAGTAAGGGAGATGGGGCATGAAGTTATTTCTAGGAGTTGGACACATACCAAGTTTAGCTCAGTTCTGGGCATCTTTGAAATACCTATACAAACTTGTTCCTACATAGTAACTTGCATCTTTGAATGAGAATCTGCTTGCTTACAGCAACGTGCTATATGTTCTGAATGCCCGAATTGGGAATCTGTGTCAAAACTTTGTTAGGAATTATGTGATCCTTACTAGCTGGAAGTAAGGGAGATGGGGCATGAAGTTATTTCTAGGAGTTGGACACATACCAAGTTTAGCTCAGTTCTGGGCATCTTTGAAATGCCTATACAAACTTGTTCCTACATAGTAACTTGCAACTTTCAATGAGAATGTGCTTGCTTACAGCAACGTGCTATATGTTCTGAATGCCCGAATTGGGAATCTGTGTCAAAACTTTGTTAGGAATTATGTGATCCTTACTACCTGGAAGTAAGGGAGATGGGGCATGAAGTTATTTCTAGGAGTTGGACACATACCGAGTTTAGCTCAGTTCTGGGCATCTTTGAAATACCTATACAAACTTGTTCCTACATAGTAACTTGCAACTTTGAATGAGAATGTGCTTGCTTACAGCAACGTGCTATATGTTCTGAATGCCCGAATTGGGAATCTGTGTCAAAACTTTGTTAGGAATTATGTGATCCTTACTAGCTGGAAGTAAGGGAGATGGGGCATGAAGTTATTTCTTGGAGTTGGAGACATACCGAGTTTAGCTCAGTTCTGGGCATCTTTGAAATACCTATACAAACTTGTTCCTACATAGTAACTTGCAACTTTGAATGAGAATGTGCTTGCTTACAGTAACGTGCTATATGTTCTGAATGCCCGAATTGGCAATCTGTGTCAAAACTTTGTTAGGAATTATGTGATCCTTACTAGCTGGAAGTAAGGGAGATGGGGCATGAAGTTATTTCTAGGAGTTGGACACATACCGAGTTTAGCTCAGTTCTGGGCATCTTTGAAATACCTATACAAACTTGTTCCCACATAGTAACTTGCATCTTTGAATGAGAATCTGCTTGCTTACAGCAACGTGCTATATGTTCTGAATGCCCGAATTGGGAATCTGTGTCAAAACTTTGTTAGGAATTATGTGATCCTTACTAGCTGGAAGTAAGGGAGATGGGGCATGAAGTTATTTCTAGGAGTTGGACACATACCGAGTTTAGCTCAGTTCTGGGCATCTTTGAAATACCTATACAAACTTGTTCCTACATAGTAACTTGCAACATTGAATGAAAATGTGCTTGCTTACAGCAACGTGCTATATGTTCTGAATGAACGAAATGGGAATCTGTGTCAAAACTTTGTTAGGAATTATGTGATCCTTACTAGCTGGAAGTAAGGGAGATGGGGCATGAAGTTATTTCTTGGAGTTGGACACATACCAAGTTTAGCTCAGTTCTGGGCATCTTTGAAATACCTATACAAACTTGTTCCTACATAGTAACTTGCAACTTTGAATGACAATGTGCTTGCTTACAGCAACGTGCTATATGTTCTGAATGCCCGAATTGGGAATCTGTGTCAAATCTTTGTTAGGAATCATGTGATCCTTACTAGCTGGAAGTAAGGGAGATGGGGCATGAAGTTATTTCTAGGAGTTGGACACATAGCAAGTTTAGCTCAGTTCTGGGCATCTTTGAAATACCTATACAAACTTGTTCCTACATAGTAACTTGCAACTTTGAAGGAGAATGTGCTTGCTTACAGCAACGTGCTATATGTTCTGAATGCCCGAATTGGGAATCTGTGTCAAAACTTTGTTAGGAATTATGTGATCCTTACTAGCTGGAAGTAAGGGAGATGGGGCATGAAGTTATTTCTAGGAGTTGGACACATACCAAGTTTAGCTCAGTTCTGGGCATCTTTGAAATACCTATACAAACTTGTTCCTACATAGTAACTTGCATCTTTGAATGAGAATCTGCTTGCTTACAGCAACGTGCTATATGTTCTGAATGCCCGAATTGGGAATCTGTGTAAAAACTTTGTTAGGAATTATGTGATCCTTACTAGCTGGAAGTAAGGGAGATGGGGCATGAAGTTATTTCTAGGAGTTGGACACATACCGAGTTTAGCTCAGTTCTGGGCATCTTTGAAATACCTATACAAACTTGTTCCTACATAGTAACTTGCATCTTTGAATGAGAATCTGCTTGCTTACAGCAACGTGCTATATGTTCTGAATGCCCGAATTGGGAATCTGTGTCAAAACTTTGTTAGGAATTATGTGATCCTTACTAGCTGGAAGTAAGGGAGATGGGGCATGAAGTTATTTCTAGGAGTTGGACACATACCGAGTTTAGCTCAGTTCTGGGCATCTTTGAAATGCCTATACAAACTTGTTCCTACATAGTAACTTGCAACTTTCAATGAGAATGTGCTTGCTTACAGCAACGTGCTATATGTTCTGAATGCCCGAATTGGGAATCTGTGTCAAAACTTTGTTAGGAATTATGTGATCCTTACTACCTGGAAGTAAGGGAGATGGGGCATGAAGTTATTTCTAGGAGTTGGACACATACCGAGTTTAGCTCAGTTCTGGGCATCTTTGAAATACCTATACAAACTTGTTCCTACATAGTAACTTGCAACATTGAATGAAAATGTGCTTGCTTACAGCAACGTGCTATATGTTCTGAATGAACGAAATGGGAATCTGTGTCAAAACTTTGTTAGGAATTATGTGATCCTTACTAGCTGGAAGTAAGGGAGATGGGGCATGAAGTTATTTCTTGGAGTTGGACACATACCAAGTTTAGCTCAGTTCTGGGCATCTTTGAAATACCTATACAAACTTGTTCCTACATAGTAACTTGCAACTTTGAATGACAATGTGCTTGCTTACAGCAACGTGCTATATGTTCTGAATGCCCGAATTGGGAATCTGTGTCAAAACTTTGTTAGGAATTATGTGATCCTTACTAGCTGGAAGTAAGGGAGATGGGGCATGAAGATATTTCTAGGAGTTGGACACATACCAAGTTTAGCTCAGTTCTGGGCATCTTTGAAATACCTATACAAACTTGTTCCTACATAGTAACTTGCAACTTTGAATGAAAATGTGCTTGCTTACAGCAACGTGCTATATGTTCTGAATGCCCGAATTGGGAATCTGTGTCAAAACTTTGTTAGGAATCATGTGATCCTTACTAGCTGGAAGTAAGGGAGATGGGGCATGAAGTTATTTCTAGGAGTTGGACACATACCAAGTTTAGCTCAGTTCTGGGCATCTTTGAAATACCTATACAAACTTGTTCCTACATAGTAACTTGCAACTTTGAATGAGAATGTGCTTGCTTACAGCAACGTGCTATATGTTCTGAATGCCCGAATTGGGAATCTGTGTCAAAACTTTGTTAGGAATCATGTGATCCTTACTAGCTGGAAGTAAGGGAGATGGGGCATGAAGTTATTTCTAGGAGTTGGACACATACCAAGTTTAGCTCAGTTCTGGGCATCTTTGAAATACCTATACAAACTTGTTCCTACATAGTAACTTGCAACTTTGAAGGAGAATGTGCTTGCTTACAGCAACGTGCTATATGTTCTGAATGCCCGAATTGGGAATCTGTGTCAAAACTTTGTTAGGAATCATGTGATCCTTACTAGCTGGAAGTAAGGGAGATGGGGCATGAAGTTATTTCTAGGAGTTGGACACATACCAAGTTTAGCTCAGTTCTGGGCATCTTTGAAATACCTATACAAACTTGTTCCTACATAGTAACTTGCATCTTTGAATGAGAATCTGCTTGCTTACAGCAACGTGCTATATGTTCTGAATGCCCGAATTGGGAATCTGTGTAAAAACTTTGTTAGGAATTATGTGATCCTTACTAGCTGGAAGTAAGGGAGATGGGGCATGAAGTTATTTCTAGGAGTTGGACACATACCAAGTTTAGCTCAGTTCTGGGCATCTTTGAAATACCTATACAAACTTGTTCCTACATAGTAACTTGCATCTTTGAATGAGAATCTGCTTGCTTACAGCAACGTGCTATATGTTCTGAATGCCCGAATTGGGAATCTGTGTCAAAACTTTGTTAGGAATTATGTGATCCTTACTAGCTGGAAGTAAGGGAGATGGGGCATGAAGTTATTTCTAGGAGTTGGACACATACCAAGTTTAGCTCAGTTCTGGGCATCTTTGAAATGCCTATACAAACTTGTTCCTACATAGTAACTTGCAACTTTCAATGAGAATGTGCTTGCTTACAGCAACGTGCTATATGTTCTGAATGCCCGAATTGGGAATCTGTGTCAAAACTTTGTTAGGAATTATGTGATCCTTACTACCTGGAAGTAAGGGAGATGGGGCATGAAGTTATTTCTAGGAGTTGGACACATACCGAGTTTAGCTCAGTTCTGGGCATCTTTGAAATACCTATACAAACTTGTTCCTACATAGTAACTTGCAACTTTGAATGAGAATGTGCTTGCTTACAGCAACGTGCTATATGTTCTGAATGCCCGAATTGGGAATCTGTGTCAAAACTTTGTTAGGAATTATGTGATCCTTACTAGCTGGAAGTAAGGGAGATGGGGCATGAAGTTATTTCTTGGAGTTGGAGACATACCGAGTTTAGCTCAGTTCTGGGCATCTTTGAAATACCTATACAAACTTGTTCCTACATAGTAACTTGCAACTTTGAATGAGAATGTGCTTGCTTACAGTAACGTGCTATATGTTCTGAATGCCCGAATTGGCAATCTGTGTCAAAACTTTGTTAGGAATTATGTGATCCTTACTAGCTGGAAGTAAGGGAGATGGGGCATGAAGTTATTTCTAGGAGTTGGACACATACCGAGTTTAGCTCAGTTCTGGGCATCTTTGAAATACCTATACAAACTTGTTCCCACATAGTAACTTGCATCTTTGAATGAGAATCTGCTTGCTTACAGCAACGTGCTATATGTTCTGAATGCCCGAATTGGGAATCTGTGTCAAAACTTTGTTAGGAATTATGTGATCCTTACTAGCTGGAAGTAAGGGAGATGGGGCATGAAGTTATTTCTAGGAGTTGGACACATACCGAGTTTAGCTCAGTTCTGGGCATCTTTGAAATACCTATACAAACTTGTTCCTACATAGTAACTTGCAACATTGAATGAAAATGTGCTTGCTTACAGCAACGTGCTATATGTTCTGAATGAACGAAATGGGAATCTGTGTCAAAACTTTGTTAGGAATTATGTGATCCTTACTAGCTGGAAGTAAGGGAGATGGGGCATGAAGTTATTTCTTGGAGTTGGACACATACCAAGTTTAGCTCAGTTCTGGGCATCTTTGAAATACCTATACAAACTTGTTCCTACATAGTAACTTGCAACTTTGAATGACAATGTGCTTGCTTACAGCAACGTGCTATATGTTCTGAATGCCCGAATTGGGAATCTGTGTCAAAACTTTGTTAGGAATTATGTGATCCTTACTAGCTGGAAGTAAGGGAGATGGGGCATGAAGATATTTCTAGGAGTTGGACACATACCAAGTTTAGCTCAGTTCTGGGCATCTTTGAAATACCTATACAAACTTGTTCCTACATAGTAACTTGCAACTTTGAATGAAAATGTGCTTGCTTACAGCAACGTGCTATATGTTCTGAATGCCCGAATTGGGAATCTGTGTCAAAACTTTGTTAGGAATCATGTGATCCTTACTAGCTGGAAGTAAGGGAGATGGGGCATGAAGTTATTTCTAGGAGTTGGACACATACCAAGTTTAGCTCAGTTCTGGGCATCTTTGAAATACCTATACAAACTTGTTCCTACATAGTAACTTGCAACTTTGAATGAGAATGTGCTTGCTTACAGCAACGTGCTATATGTTCTGAATGCCCGAATTGGGAATCTGTGTCAAAACTTTGTTAGGAATCATGTGATCCTTACTAGCTGGAAGTAAGGGAGATGGGGCATGAAGTTATTTCTAGGAGTTGGACACATACCAAGTTTAGCTCAGTTCTGGGCATCTTTGAAATACCTATACAAACTTGTTCCTACATAGTAACTTGCATCATTAATGAGAATCTGCTTGCTTGCAGCAACGTGCTATATGTTCTGAATGCCCGAATAGGGAATCTGTGTCAAAACTTTGTTAGGAATTATGTGATCCTTACTAGCTGGAAGTAAGGGAGATGGGGCATGAAGTTATTTCTAGGAGTTGGACACATAGCAAGTTTAGCTCAGTTCTGGGCATCTTTGAAATACCTATACAAACTTGTTCCTACATAGTAACTTGCAACTTTGAATGAGAATGTGCTTGCTTACAGCAACGTGCTATATGTTCTGAATGCCCGAATTGGGAATCTGTGTCAAATCTTTGTTAGGAATCATGTGATCCTTACTAGCTGGAAGTAAGGGAGATGGGGCATGAAGTTATTTCTAGGAGTTGGACACATAGCAAGTTTAGCTCAGTTCTGGGCATCTTTGAAATACCTATACAAACTTGTTCCTACATAGTAACTTGCAACTTTGAAGGAGAATGTGCTTGCTTACAGCAACGTGCTATATGTTCTGAATGCCCGAATTGGGAATCTGTGTCAAAACTTTGTTAGGAATCATGTGATCCTTACTAGCTGGAAGTAAGGGAGATGGGGCATGAAGTTATTTCTAGGAGTTGGACACATACCAAGTTTAGCTCAGTTCTGGGCATCTTTGAAATACCTATACAAACTTGTTCCTACATAGTAACTTGCAACTTTGAATGAGAATCTGCTTGCTTACAGCAACGTGCTATATGTTCTGAATGCCCGAATTGGGAATCTGTGTAAAAACTTTGTTAGGAATTATGTGATCCTTACTAGCTGGAAGTAAGGGAGATGGGGCATGAAGTTATTTCTAGGAGTTGGACACATACCAAGTTTAGCTCAGTTCTGGGCATCTTTGAAATACCTATACAAACTTGTTCCTACATAGTAACTTGCATCTTTGAATGAGAATCTGCTTGCTTACAGCAACGTGCTATATGTTCTGAATGCCCGAATTGGGAATCTGTGTCAAAACTTTGTTAGGAATTATGTGATCCTTACTAGCTGGAAGTAAGGGAGATGGGGCATGAAGTTATTTCTAGGAGTTGGACACATACCAAGTTTAGCTCAGTTCTGGGCATCTTTGAAATGCCTATACAAACTTGTTCCTACATAGTAACTTGCAACTTTCAATGAGAATGTGCTTGCTTACAGCAACGTGCTATATGTTCTGAATGCCCGAATTGGGAATCTGTGTCAAAACTTTGTTAGGAATTATGTGATCCTTACTACCTGGAAGTAAGGGAGATGGGGCATGAAGTTATTTCTAGGAGTTGGACACATACCGAGTTTAGCTCAGTTCTGGGCATCTTTGAAATACCTATACAAACTTGTTCCTACATAGTAACTTGCAACTTTGAATGAGAATGTGCTTGCTTACAGCAACGTGCTATATGTTCTGAATGCCCGAATTGGGAATCTGTGTCAAAACTTTGTTAGGAATTATGTGATCCTTACTAGCTGGAAGTAAGGGAGATGGGGCATGAAGTTATTTCTTGGAGTTGGAGACATACCGAGTTTAGCTCAGTTCTGGGCATCTTTGAAATACCTATACAAACTTGTTCCTACATAGTAACTTGCAACTTTGAATGAGAATGTGCTTGCTTACAGTAACGTGCTATATGTTCTGAATGCCCGAATTGGCAATCTGTGTCAAAACTTTGTTAGGAATTATGTGATCCTTACTAGCTGGAAGTAAGGGAGATGGGGCATGAAGTTATTTCTAGGAGTTGGACACATACCGAGTTTAGCTCAGTTCTGGGCATCTTTGAAATACCTATACAAACTTGTTCCCACATAGTAACTTGCATCTTTGAATGAGAATCTGCTTGCTTACAGCAACGTGCTATATGTTCTGAATGCCCGAATTGGGAATCTGTGTCAAAACTTTGTTAGGAATTATGTGATCCTTACTAGCTGGAAGTAAGGGAGATGGGGCATGAAGTTATTTCTAGGAGTTGGACACATACCGAGTTTAGCTCAGTTCTGGGCATCTTTGAAATACCTATACAAACTTGTTCCTACATAGTAACTTGCAACATTGAATGAAAATGTGCTTGCTTACAGCAACGTGCTATATGTTCTGAATGAACGAAATGGGAATCTGTGTCAAAACTTTGTTAGGAATTATGTGATCCTTACTAGCTGGAAGTAAGGGAGATGGGGCATGAAGTTATTTCTTGGAGTTGGACACATACCAAGTTTAGCTCAGTTCTGGGCATCTTTGAAATACCTATACAAACTTGTTCCTACATAGTAACTTGCAACTTTGAATGACAATGTGCTTGCTTACAGCAACGTGCTATATGTTCTGAATGCCCGAATTGGGAATCTGTGTCAAATCTTTGTTAGGAATCATGTGATCCTTACTAGCTGGAAGTAAGGGAGATGGGGCATGAAGTTATTTCTAGGAGTTGGACACATAGCAAGTTTAGCTCAGTTCTGGGCATCTTTGAAATACCTATACAAACTTGTTCCTACATAGTAACTTGCAACTTTGAAGGAGAATGTGCTTGCTTACAGCAACGTGCTATATGTTCTGAATGCCCGAATTGGGAATCTGTGTCAAAACTTTGTTAGGAATTATGTGATCCTTACTAGCTGGAAGTAAGGGAGATGGGGCATGAAGTTATTTCTAGGAGTTGGACACATACCAAGTTTAGCTCAGTTCTGGGCATCTTTGAAATACCTATACAAACTTGTTCCTACATAGTAACTTGCATCTTTGAATGAGAATCTGCTTGCTTACAGCAACGTGCTATATGTTCTGAATGCCCGAATTGGGAATCTGTGTAAAAACTTTGTTAGGAATTATGTGATCCTTACTAGCTGGAAGTAAGGGAGATGGGGCATGAAGTTATTTCTAGGAGTTGGACACATACCGAGTTTAGCTCAGTTCTGGGCATCTTTGAAATACCTATACAAACTTGTTCCTACATAGTAACTTGCATCTTTGAATGAGAATCTGCTTGCTTACAGCAACGTGCTATATGTTCTGAATGCCCGAATTGGGAATCTGTGTCAAAACTTTGTTAGGAATTATGTGATCCTTACTAGCTGGAAGTAAGGGAGATGGGGCATGAAGTTATTTCTAGGAGTTGGACACATACCGAGTTTAGCTCAGTTCTGGGCATCTTTGAAATGCCTATACAAACTTGTTCCTACATAGTAACTTGCAACTTTCAATGAGAATGTGCTTGCTTACAGCAACGTGCTATATGTTCTGAATGCCCGAATTGGGAATCTGTGTCAAAACTTTGTTAGGAATTATGTGATCCTTACTACCTGGAAGTAAGGGAGATGGGGCATGAAGTTATTTCTAGGAGTTGGACACATACCGAGTTTAGCTCAGTTCTGGGCATCTTTGAAATACCTATACAAACTTGTTCCTACATAGTAACTTGCAACATTGAATGAAAATGTGCTTGCTTACAGCAACGTGCTATATGTTCTGAATGAACGAAATGGGAATCTGTGTCAAAACTTTGTTAGGAATTATGTGATCCTTACTAGCTGGAAGTAAGGGAGATGGGGCATGAAGTTATTTCTTGGAGTTGGACACATACCAAGTTTAGCTCAGTTCTGGGCATCTTTGAAATACCTATACAAACTTGTTCCTACATAGTAACTTGCAACTTTGAATGACAATGTGCTTGCTTACAGCAACGTGCTATATGTTCTGAATGCCCGAATTGGGAATCTGTGTCAAAACTTTGTTAGGAATTATGTGATCCTTACTAGCTGGAAGTAAGGGAGATGGGGCATGAAGATATTTCTAGGAGTTGGACACATACCAAGTTTAGCTCAGTTCTGGGCATCTTTGAAATACCTATACAAACTTGTTCCTACATAGTAACTTGCAACTTTGAATGAAAATGTGCTTGCTTACAGCAACGTGCTATATGTTCTGAATGCCCGAATTGGGAATCTGTGTCAAAACTTTGTTAGGAATCATGTGATCCTTACTAGCTGGAAGTAAGGGAGATGGGGCATGAAGTTATTTCTAGGAGTTGGACACATACCAAGTTTAGCTCAGTTCTGGGCATCTTTGAAATACCTATACAAACTTGTTCCTACATAGTAACTTGCAACTTTGAATGAGAATGTGCTTGCTTACAGCAACGTGCTATATGTTCTGAATGCCCGAATTGGGAATCTGTGTCAAAACTTTGTTAGGAATCATGTGATCCTTACTAGCTGGAAGTAAGGGAGATGGGGCATGAAGTTATTTCTAGGAGTTGGACACATACCAAGTTTAGCTCAGTTCTGGGCATCTTTGAAATACCTATACAAACTTGTTCCTACATAGTAACTTGCATCATTAATGAGAATCTGCTTGCTTGCAGCAACGTGCTATATGTTCTGAATGCCCGAATAGGGAATCTGTGTCAAAACTTTGTTAGGAATTATGTGATCCTTACTAGCTGGAAGTAAGGGAGATGGGGCATGAAGTTATTTCTAGGAGTTGGACACATAGCAAGTTTAGCTCAGTTCTGGGCATCTTTGAAATACCTATACAAACTTGTTCCTACATAGTAACTTGCAACTTTGAATGAGAATGTGCTTGCTTACAGCAACGTGCTATATGTTCTGAATGCCCGAATTGGGAATCTGTGTCAAATCTTTGTTAGGAATCATGTGATCCTTACTAGCTGGAAGTAAGGGAGATGGGGCATGAAGTTATTTCTAGGAGTTGGACACATAGCAAGTTTAGCTCAGTTCTGGGCATCTTTGAAATACCTATACAAACTTGTTCCTACATAGTAACTTGCAACTTTGAAGGAGAATGTGCTTGCTTACAGCAACGTGCTATATGTTCTGAATGCCCGAATTGGGAATCTGTGTCAAAACTTTGTTAGGAATCATGTGATCCTTACTAGCTGGAAGTAAGGGAGATGGGGCATGAAGATATTTCTAGGAGTTGGACACATACCAAGTTTAGCTCAGTTCTGGGCATCTTTGAAATACCTATACAAACTTGTTCCTACATAGTAACTTGCATCTTTGAATGAGAATCTGCTTGCTTACAGCAACGTGCTATATGTTCTGAATGCCCGAATTGGGAATCTGTGTAAAAACTTTGTTAGGAATTATGTGATCCTTACTAGCTGGAAGTAAGGGAGATGGGGCATGAAGTTATTTCTAGGAGTTGGACACATACCAAGTTTAGCTCAGTTCTGGGCATCTTTGAAATACCTATACAAACTTGTTCCTACATAGTAACTTGCATCTTTGAATGAGAATCTGCTTGCTTACAGCAACGTGCTATATGTTCTGAATGCCCGAATTGGGAATCTGTGTCAAAACTTTGTTAGGAATTATGTGATCCTTACTAGCTGGAAGTAAGGGAGATGGGGCATGAAGTTATTTCTAGGAGTTGGACACATACCAAGTTTAGCTCAGTTCTGGGCATCTTTGAAATGCCTATACAAACTTGTTCCTACATAGTAACTTGCAACTTTCAATGAGAATGTGCTTGCTTACAGCAACGTGCTATATGTTCTGAATGCCCGAATTGGGAATCTGTGTCAAAACTTTGTTAGGAATTATGTGATCCTTACTACCTGGAAGTAAGGGAGATGGGGCATGAAGTTATTTCTAGGAGTTGGACACATACCGAGTTTAGCTCAGTTCTGGGCATCTTTGAAATACCTATACAAACTTGTTCCTACATAGTAACTTGCAACTTTGAATGAGAATGTGCTTGCTTACAGCAACGTGCTATATGTTCTGAATGCCCGAATTGGGAATCTGTGTCAAAACTTTGTTAGGAATTATGTGATCCTTACTAGCTGGAAGTAAGGGAGATGGGGCATGAAGTTATTTCTTGGAGTTGGAGACATACCGAGTTTAGCTCAGTTCTGGGCATCTTTGAAATACCTATACAAACTTGTTCCTACATAGTAACTTGCAACTTTGAATGAGAATGTGCTTGCTTACAGTAACGTGCTATATGTTCTGAATGCCCGAATTGGCAATCTGTGTCAAAACTTTGTTAGGAATTATGTGATCCTTACTAGCTGGAAGTAAGGGAGATGGGGCATGAAGTTATTTCTAGGAGTTGGACACATACCGAGTTTAGCTCAGTTCTGGGCATCTTTGAAATACCTATACAAACTTGTTCCCACATAGTAACTTGCATCTTTGAATGAGAATCTGCTTGCTTACAGCAACGTGCTATATGTTCTGAATGCCCGAATTGGGAATCTGTGTCAAAACTTTGTTAGGAATTATGTGATCCTTACTAGCTGGAAGTAAGGGAGATGGGGCATGAAGTTATTTCTAGGAGTTGGACACATACCGAGTTTAGCTCAGTTCTGGGCATCTTTGAAATACCTATACAAACTTGTTCCTACATAGTAACTTGCAACATTGAATGAAAATGTGCTTGCTTACAGCAACGTGCTATATGTTCTGAATGAACGAAATGGGAATCTGTGTCAAAACTTTGTTAGGAATTATGTGATCCTTACTAGCTGGAAGTAAGGGAGATGGGGCATGAAGTTATTTCTTGGAGTTGGACACATACCAAGTTTAGCTCAGTTCTGGGCATCTTTGAAATACCTATACAAACTTGTTCCTACATAGTAACTTGCAACTTTGAATGACAATGTGCTTGCTTACAGCAACGTGCTATATGTTCTGAATGCCCGAATTGGGAATCTGTGTCAAATCTTTGTTAGGAATCATGTGATCCTTACTAGCTGGAAGTAAGGGAGATGGGGCATGAAGTTATTTCTAGGAGTTGGACACATAGCAAGTTTAGCTCAGTTCTGGGCATCTTTGAAATACCTATACAAACTTGTTCCTACATAGTAACTTGCAACTTTGAAGGAGAATGTGCTTGCTTACAGCAACGTGCTATATGTTCTGAATGCCCGAATTGGGAATCTGTGTCAAAACTTTGTTAGGAATTATGTGATCCTTACTAGCTGGAAGTAAGGGAGATGGGGCATGAAGTTATTTCTAGGAGTTGGACACATACCAAGTTTAGCTCAGTTCTGGGCATCTTTGAAATACCTATACAAACTTGTTCCTACATAGTAACTTGCATCTTTGAATGAGAATCTGCTTGCTTACAGCAACGTGCTATATGTTCTGAATGCCCGAATTGGGAATCTGTGTAAAAACTTTGTTAGGAATTATGTGATCCTTACTAGCTGGAAGTAAGGGAGATGGGGCATGAAGTTATTTCTAGGAGTTGGACACATACCGAGTTTAGCTCAGTTCTGGGCATCTTTGAAATACCTATACAAACTTGTTCCTACATAGTAACTTGCATCTTTGAATGAGAATCTGCTTGCTTACAGCAACGTGCTATATGTTCTGAATGCCCGAATTGGGAATCTGTGTCAAAACTTTGTTAGGAATTATGTGATCCTTACTAGCTGGAAGTAAGGGAGATGGGGCATGAAGTTATTTCTAGGAGTTGGACACATACCGAGTTTAGCTCAGTTCTGGGCATCTTTGAAATGCCTATACAAACTTGTTCCTACATAGTAACTTGCAACTTTCAATGAGAATGTGCTTGCTTACAGCAACGTGCTATATGTTCTGAATGCCCGAATTGGGAATCTGTGTCAAAACTTTGTTAGGAATTATGTGATCCTTACTACCTGGAAGTAAGGGAGATGGGGCATGAAGTTATTTCTAGGAGTTGGACACATACCGAGTTTAGCTCAGTTCTGGGCATCTTTGAAATACCTATACAAACTTGTTCCTACATAGTAACTTGCAACTTTGAATGAGAATGTGCTTGCTTACAGCAACGTGCTATATGTTCTGAATGCCCGAATTGGGAATCTGTGTCAAAACTTTGTTAGGAATTATGTGATCCTTACTAGCTGGAAGTAAGGGAGATGGGGCATGAAGTTATTTCTTGGAGTTGGAGACATACCGAGTTTAGCTCAGTTCTGGGCATCTTTGAAATACCTATACAAACTTGTTCCTACATAGTAACTTGCTACTTTGAATGAGAATGTGCTTGCTTACAGTAACGTGCTATATGTTCTGAATGCCCGAATTGGCAATCTGTGTCAAAACTTTGTTAGGAATTATGTGATCCTTACTAGCTGGAAGTAAGGGAGATGGGGCATGAAGTTATTTCTAGGAGTTGGACACATACCGAGTTTAGCTCAGTTCTGGGCATCTTTGAAATACCTATACAAACTTGTTCCCACATAGTAACTTGCATCTTTGAATGAGAATCTGCTTGCTTACAGCAACGTGCTATATGTTCTGAATGCCCGAATTGGGAATCTGTGTCAAAACTTTGTTAGGAATTATGTGATCCTTACTAGCTGGAAGTAAGGGAGATGGGGCATGAAGTTATTTCTAGGAGTTGGACACATACCGAGTTTAGCTCAGTTCTGGGCATCTTTGAAATACCTATACAAACTTGTTCCTACATAGTAACTTGCAACATTGAATGAAAATGTGCTTGCTTACAGCAACGTGCTATATGTTCTGAATGAACGAAATGGGAATCTGTGTCAAAACTTTGTTAGGAATTATGTGATCCTTACTAGCTGGAAGTAAGGGAGATGGGGCATGAAGTTATTTCTTGGAGTTGGACACATACCAAGTTTAGCTCAGTTCTGGGCATCTTTGAAATACCTATACAAACTTGTTCCTACATAGTAACTTGCAACTTTGAATGACAATGTGCTTGCTTACAGCAACGTGCTATATGTTCTGAATGCCCGAATTGGGAATCTGTGTCAAAACTTTGTTAGGAATTATGTGATCCTTACTAGCTGGAAGTAAGGGAGATGGGGCATGAAGATATTTCTAGGAGTTGGACACATACCAAGTTTAGCTCAGTTCTGGGCATCTTTGAAATACCTATACAAACTTGTTCCTACATAGTAACTTGCAACTTTGAATGAGAATGTGCTTGCTTACAGCAACGTGCTATATGTTCTGAATGCCCGAATTGGGAATCTGTGTCAAAACTTTGTTAGGAATCATGTGATCCTTACTAGCTGGAAGTAAGGGAGATGGGGCATGAAGTTATTTCTAGGAGTTGGACACATACCAAGTTTAGCTCAGTTCTGGGCATCTTTGAAATACCTATACAAACTTGTTCCTACATAGTAACTTGCATCATTAATGAGAATCTGCTTGCTTGCAGCAACGTGCTATATGTTCTGAATGCCCGAATAGGGAATCTGTGTCAAAACTTTGTTAGGAATTATGTGATCCTTACTAGCTGGAAGTAAGGGAGATGGGGCATGAAGTTATTTCTAGGAGTTGGACACATAGCAAGTTTAGCTCAGTTCTGGGCATCTTTGAAATACCTATACAAACTTGTTCCTACATAGTAACTTGCAACTTTGAATGAGAATGTGCTTGCTTACAGCAACGTGCTATATGTTCTGAATGCCCGAATTGGGAATCTGTGTCAAATCTTTGTTAGGAATCATGTGATCCTTACTAGCTGGAAGTAAGGGAGATGGGGCATGAAGTTATTTCTAGGAGTTGGACACATAGCAAGTTTAGCTCAGTTCTGGGCATCTTTGAAATACCTATACAAACTTGTTCCTACATAGTAACTTGCAACTTTGAAGGAGAATGTGCTTGCTTACAGCAACGTGCTATATGTTCTGAATGCCCGAATTGGGAATCTGTGTCAAAACTTTGTTAGGAATCATGTGATCCTTACTAGCTGGAAGTAAGGGAGATGGGGCATGAAGTTATTTCTAGGAGTTGGACACATACCAAGTTTAGCTCAGTTCTGGGCATCTTTGAAATACCTATACAAACTTGTTCCTACATAGTAACTTGCATCTTTGAATGAGAATCTGCTTGCTTACAGCAACGTGCTATATGTTCTGAATGCCCGAATTGGGAATCTGTGTAAAAACTTTGTTAGGAATTATGTGATCCTTACTAGCTGGAAGTAAGGGAGATGGGGCATGAAGTTATTTCTAGGAGTTGGACACATACCAAGTTTAGCTCAGTTCTGGGCATCTTTGAAATACCTATACAAACTTGTTCCTACATAGTAACTTGCATCTTTGAATGAGAATCTGCTTGCTTACAGCAACGTGCTATATGTTCTGAATGCCCGAATTGGGAATCTGTGTCAAAACTTTGTTAGGAATTATGTGATCCTTACTAGCTGGAAGTAAGGGAGATGGGGCATGATGTTATTTCTAGGAGTTGGACACATACCAAGTTTAGCTCAGTTCTGGGCATCTTTGAAATGCCTATACAAACTTGTTCCTACATAGTAACTTGCAACTTTCAATGAGAATGTGCTTGCTTACAGCAACGTGCTATATGTTCTGAATGCCCGAATTGGGAATCTGTGTCAAAACTTTGTTAGGAATTATGTGATCCTTACTACCTGGAAGTAAGGGAGATGGGGCATGAAGTTATTTCTAGGAGTTGGACACATACCGAGTTTAGCTCAGTTCTGGGCATCTTTGAAATACCTATACAAACTTGTTCCTACATAGTAACTTGCAACTTTGAATGAGAATGTGCTTGCTTACAGCAACGTGCTATATGTTCTGAATGCCCGAATTGGGAATCTGTGTCAAAACTTTGTTAGGAATTATGTGATCCTTACTAGCTGGAAGTAAGGGAGATGGGGCATGAAGTTATTTCTTGGAGTTGGAGACATACCGAGTTTAGCTCAGTTCTGGGCATCTTTGAAATACCTATACAAACTTGTTCCTACATAGTAACTTGCAACTTTGAATGAGAATGTGCTTGCTTACAGTAACGTGCTATATGTTCTGAATGCCCGAATTGGCAATCTGTGTCAAAACTTTGTTAGGAATTATGTGATCCTTACTAGCTGGAAGTAAGGGAGATGGGGCATGAAGTTATTTCTAGGAGTTGGACACATACCGAGTTTAGCTCAGTTCTGGGCATCTTTGAAATACCTATACAAACTTGTTCCCACATAGTAACTTGCATCTTTGAATGAGAATCTGCTTGCTTACAGCAACGTGCTATATGTTCTGAATGCCCGAATTGGGAATCTGTGTCAAAACTTTGTTAGGAATTATGTTATCCTTACTAGCTGGAAGTAAGGGAGATGGGGCATGAAGTTATTTCTAGGAGTTGGACACATACCGAGTTTAGCTCAGTTCTGGGCATCTTTGAAATACCTATACAAACTTGTTCCCACATAGTAACTTGCAACATTGAATGAAAATGTGCTTGCTTACAGCAACGTGCTATATGTTCTGAATGAACGAAATGGGAATCTGTGTCAAAACTTTGTTAGGAATTATGTGATCCTTACTAGCTGGAAGTAAGGGAGATGGGGCATGAAGTTATTTCTTGGAGTTGGACACATACCAAGTTTAGCTCAGTTCTGGGCATCTTTGAAATACCTATACAAACTTGTTCCTACATAGTAACTTGCAACTTTGAATGACAATGTGCTTGCTTACAGCAACGTGCTATATGTTCTGAATGCCCGAATTGGGAATCTGTGTCAAAACTTTGTTAGGAATTATGTGATCCTTACTAGCTGGAAGTAAGGGAGATGGGGCATGAAGATATTTCTAGGAGTTGGACACATACCAAGTTTAGCTCAGTTCTGGGCATCTTTGAAATACCTATACAAACTTGTTCCTACATAGTAACTTGCAACTTTGAATGAAAATGTGCTTGCTTACAGCAACGTGCTATATGTTCTGAATGCCCGAATTGGGAATCTGTGTCAAAACTTTGTTAGGAATCATGTGATCCTTACTAGCTGGAAGTAAGGGAGATGGG
The DNA here is from genome assembly GCF_020826845.1 of Diceros bicornis minor. Taxonomy (NCBI): domain Eukaryota; kingdom Metazoa; phylum Chordata; class Mammalia; order Perissodactyla; family Rhinocerotidae; genus Diceros; species Diceros bicornis. The sequence continues at coordinate 493,977 of NW_026691122.1, read as the reverse complement.
GCATGAAGTTATTTCTAGGAGTTGGACACATACCAAGTTTAGCTCAGTTCTGGGCATCTTTGAAATACCTATACAAACTTGTTCCTACATAGTAACTTGCAACTTTGAATGAGAATGTGCTTGCTTACAGCAACGTGCTATATGTTCTGAATGCCCGAATTGGGAATCTGTGTCAAAACTTTGTTAGGAATCATGTGATCCTTACTAGCTGGAAGTAAGGGAGATGGGGCATGAAGTTATTTCTAGGAGTTGGACACATACAAAGTTTAGCTCAGTTCTGGGCATCTTTGAAATACCTATACAAACTTGTTCCTACATAGTAACTTGCATCATTAATGAGAATCTGCTTGCTTGCAGCAACGTGCTATATGTTCTGAATGCCCGAATAGGGAATCTGTGTCAAAACTTTGTTAGGAATTATGTGATCCTTACTAGCTGGAAGTAAGGGAGATGGGGCATGAAGTTATTTCTAGGAGTTGGACACATAGCAAGTTTAGCTCAGTTCTGGGCATCTTTGAAATACCTATACAAACTTGTTCCTACATAGTAACTTGCAACTTTGAATGAGAATGTGCTTGCTTACAGCAACGTGCTATATGTTCTGAATGCCCGAATTGGGAATCTGTGTCAAATCTTTGTTAGGAATCATGTGATCCTTACTAGCTGGAAGTAAGGGAGATGGGGCATGAAGTTATTTCTAGGAGTTGGACACATAGCAAGTTTAGCTCAGTTCTGGGCATCTTTGAAATACCTATACAAACTTGTTCCTACATAGTAACTTGCAACTTTGAAGGAGAATGTGCTTGCTTACAGCAACGTGCTATATGTTCTGAATGCCCGAATTGGGAATCTGTGTCAAAACTTTGTTAGGAATCATGTGATCCTTACTAGCTGGAAGTAAGGGAGATGGGGCATGAAGTTATTTCTAGGAGTTGGACACATACCAAGTTTAGCTCAGTTCTGGGCATCTTTGAAATACCTATACAAACTTGTTCCTACATAGTAACTTGCATCTTTGAATGAGAATGTGCTTGCTTACAGCAACGTGCTATATGTTCTGAATGCCCGAATTGGGAATCTGTGTCAAAACTTTGTTAGGAATTATGTGATCCTTACTAGCTGGAAGTAAGGGAGATGGGGCATGAAGTTATTTCTAGGAGTTGGACACATACCAAGTTTAGCTCAGTTCTGGGCATCTTTGAAATACCTATACAAACTTGTTCCTACATAGTAACTTGCATCTTTGAATGAGAATCTGCTTGCTTACAGCAACGTGCTATATGTTCTGAATGCCCGAATTGGGAATCTGTGTCAAAACTTTGTTAGGAATTATGTGATCCTTACTAGCTGGAAGTAAGGGAGATGGGGCATGAAGTTATTTCTAGGAGTTGGACACATACCAAGTTTAGCTCAGTTCTGGGCATCTTTGAAATGCCTATACAAACTTGTTCCTACATAGTAACTTGCAACTTTCAATGAGAATGTGCTTGCTTACAGCAACGTGCTATATGTTCTGAATGCCCGAATTGGGAATCTGTGTCAAAACTTTGTTAGGAATTATGTGATCCTTACTACCTGGAAGTAAGGGAGATGGGGCATGAAGTTATTTCTAGGAGTTGGACACATACCGAGTTTAGCTCAGTTCTGGGCATCTTTGAAATACCTATACAAACTTGTTCCTACATAGTAACTTGCAACTTTGAATGAGAATGTGCTTGCTTACAGCAACGTGCTATATGTTCTGAATGCCCGAATTGGGAATCTGTGTCAAAACTTTGTTAGGAATTATGTGATCCTTACTAGCTGGAAGTAAGGGAGATGGGGCATGAAGTTATTTCTTGAAGTTGGACACATACCAAGTTTAGCTCAGTTCTGGGCATCTTTGAAATACCTATACAAACTTGTTCCTACCTAGTAACTTGCATCTTTGAATGAGAATGTGCCTGCTTACAGCAACGTGCTATATGTTCTGAATGCCCGAATTGGCAATCTGTGTCAAAACTTTGTTAGGATTATGTGATCCTTACTAGCTGGAAGTAAGGGAGATGGGGCATGAAGTTATTTCTAGGAGTTGGACACATACCAAGATTAGCTCAGTTCTGGGCATCTTTGAAATACCTATACAAACTTGTTCCTACATAGTAACTTGCATCTTTGAATGAGAATCTGCTTGCTTACACTAACGTGCTATATGTTCTGAATGCCCGAATTGGGAATCTGTGTCAAATCTTTGTTAGGAATTATGTGATCCTTACTAGCTGGAAGTAAGGGAGATGGGGCATGAAGTTATTTCTAGGAGTTGGACACATACCAAGTTTAGCTCAGTTCTGGGCATCTTTGAAATACCTATACAAACTTGTTCCTACATAGTAACTTGCAACTTTGAATGAGAATGTGCCTGCTTACAGCAACGTCCTATATGTTCTGAATGCCCGAATTGGGAATCTGTGTCAAAACTTTGTTAGGAATTATGTGATCCTTACTAGCTGGAAGTAAGGGAGATGGGGCATGAAGTTATTTCTAGGAGTTGGACACATACCAAGTTTAGCTCAGTTCTGGGCATCTTTGAAATACCTATACAAACTTGTTCCTACATAGTAACTTGCAACTTTGAATGAGAATGTGCCTGCTTACAGCAACGTGCTATATGTTCTGAATGCCCGAATTGGGAATCTGTGTCAAAACTTTGTTAGGAATTATGTGATCCTTACTAGCTGAAAGTAAGGGAGATGGGGCATGAAGTTATTTCTAGGAGTTGGACACATACCAAGTTTAGCTCAGTTCTGGGCATCTTTGAAATACCTATACAAACTTGTTCCTACATAGTAACTTGCATCTTTGAATGAGAATCTGCTTGCTTACAGCAACGTGCTGTATGTTCTGAATGCCCGAATTGGGAATCTGTGTCAAAACTTTGTTAGGAATTATGTGATCCTTACTAGCTGGAAGTAAGGGAAATGGGGCATGAATTTATTTCTAGGAGTTGGACACATACCAAGTTTAGCTCAGTTCTGGGCATCTTTGAAATACCTATACAAACTTGTTCCTACATAGTAACTTGCAACTTTGAATGAAAATGTGCTTGCTTACAGCAACGTGCTGTATGTTCTGAATGCCCGAATTGGGAATCTGTGTCAAAACTTTGTTAGGAATTATGTGATCCTTACTAGCTGGAAGTAAGGGAGATGGGGCATGAAGTTATTTCTTGGAGTTGGACACATACCAAGTTTAGCTCAGTTCTGGGCATCTTTGAAATACCTATACAAACTTGTTCCTACATAGTAACTTGCAACTTTGAATGACAATGTGCTTGCTTACAGCAACGTGCTATATGTTCTGAATGCCCGAATTGGGAATCTGTGTCAAAACTTTGTTAGGAATTATGTGATCCTTACTAGCTGGAAGTAAGGGAGATGGGGCATGAAGATATTTCTAGGAGTTGGACACATACCAAGTTTAGCTCAGTTCTGGGCATCTTTGAAATACCTATACAAACTTGTTCCTACATAGTAACTTGCAACTTTGAATGAAAATGTGCTTGCTTACAGCAACGTGCTATATGTTCTGAATGCCCGAATTGGGAATCTGTGTCAAAACTTTGTTAGGAATCATGTGATCCTTACTAGCTGGAAGTAAGGGAGATGGGGCATGAAGTTATTTCTAGGAGTTGGACACATACCAAGTTTAGCTCAGTTCTGGGCATCTTTGAAATACCTATACAAACTTGTTCCTACATAGTAACTTGCAACTTTGAATGAGAATGTGCTTGCTTACAGCAACGTGCTATATGTTCTGAATGCCCGAATTGGGAATCTGTGTCAAAACTTTGTTAGGAATCATGTGATCCTTACTAGCTAGAAGTAAGGGAGATGGGGCATGAAGTTATTTCTAGGAGTTGGACACATACCAAGTTTAGCTCAGTTCTGGGCATCTTTGAAATACCTATACAAACTTGTTCCTACATAGTAACTTGCATCATTAATGAGAATCTGCTTGCTTGCAGCAACGTGCTATATGTTCTGAATGCCCGAATAGGGAATCTGTGTCAAAACTTTGTTAGGAATTATGTGATCCTTACTAGCTGGAAGTAAGGGAGATGGGGCATGAAGTTATTTCTAGGAGTTGGACACATAGCAAGTTTAGCTCAGTTCTGGGCATCTTTGAAATACCTATACAAACTTGTTCCTACATAGTAACTTGCAACTTTGAATGAGAATGTGCTTGCTTACAGCAACGTGCTATATGTTCTGAATGCCCGAATTGGGAATCTGTGTCAAATCTTTGTTAGGAATCATGTGATCCTTACTAGCTGGAAGTAAGGGAGATGGGGCATGAAGTTATTTCTAGGAGTTGGACACATAGCAAGTTTAGCTCAGTTCTGGGCATCTTTGAAATACCTATACAAACTTGTTCCTACATAGTAACTTGCAACTTTGAAGGAGAATGTGCTTGCTTACAGCAACGTGCTATATGTTCTGAATGCCCGAATTGGGAATCTGTGTCAAAACTTTGTTAGGAATCATGTGATCCTTACTAGCTGGAAGTAAGGGAGATGGGGCATGAAGTTATTTCTAGGAGTTGGACACATACCAAGTTTAGCTCAGTTCTGGGCATCTTTGAAATACCTATACAAACTTGTTCCTACATAGTAACTTGCATCTTTGAATGAGAATCTGCTTGCTTACAGCAACGTGCTATATGTTCTGAATGCCCGAATTGGGAATCTGTGTAAAAACTTTGTTAGGAATTATGTGATCCTTACTAGCTGGAAGTAAGGGAGATGGGGCATGAAGTTATTTCTAGGAGTTGGACACATACCAAGTTTAGCTCAGTTCTGGGCATCTTTGAAATACCTATACAAACTTGTTCCTACATAGTAACTTGCATCTTTGAATGAAAATGTGCTTGCTTACAGCAACGTGCTATATGTTCTGAATGCCCGAATTGGGAATCTGTGTCAAAACTTTGTTAGGAATCATGTGATCCTTACAAGCTGGAAGTAAGGGAGATGGGGCATGAAGTTATTTCTAGGAGTTGGACACATACCAAGTTTAGCTCAGTTCTGGGCATCATTGAAATACCTATACAAACTTGTTCCTACATAGTAACTTGCATCTTTGAATGAAAATGTGCTTGCTTACAGCAACGTGCTGTATGTTCTGAATGCCCGAATTGGGAATCTGTGTCAAAACTTTGTTAGCAATCATGTGATCCTTACTAGCTGGAAGTAAGGGAGATGTGGCATGAAGTTATTTCTAGGAGTTGGACACATACCAAGTTTAGCTCAGTTCTGGGCATCTTTGAAATACCTATACAAACTTGTTCCTACATAGTAACTTGCAACTTTGAATGAGAATGTGCTTGCTTACAGCAACGTGCTGTATGTTCTGAATGCCCGAATTGAGAATCTCTGTCAAAACTTTGTTAGGAATTATGTGATCCTTACTAGCTGGAAGTAAGGGAGATGGGGCATGAAGTTATTTCTAGGAGTTGGACACATACCAAGTTTAGCTCAGTTCTGGGCATCTTTGAAATACCTATACAAACTTGTTCCTACATAGTAACTTGCAACTTTGAATGAGAATGTGCCTGCTTACAGCAACGTCCTATATGTTCTGAATGCCCGAATTGGGAATCTGTGTCAAAACTTTGTTAGGAATTATGTGATCCTTACTAGCTGGAAGTAAGGGAGATGGGGCATGAAGTTATTTCTAGGAGTTGGACACATACCAAGTTTAGCTCAGTTCTGGGCATCTTTGAAATACCTATACAAACTTGTTCCTACATAGTAACTTGCAACTTTGAATGAGAATGTGCCTGCTTACAGCAACGTGCTATATGTTCTGAATGCCCGAATTGGGAATCTGTGTCAAAACTTTGTTAGGAATTATGTGATCCTTACTAGCTGAAAGTAAGGGAGATGGGGCATGAAGTTATTTCTAGGAGTTGGACACATACCAAGTTTAGCTCAGTTCTGGGCATCTTTGAAATACCTATACAAACTTGTTCCTACATAGTAACTTGCATCTTTGAATGAGAATCTGCTTGCTTACAGCAACGTGCTATATGTTCTGAATGCCCGAATTGGGAATCTGTGTCAAAACTTTGTTAGGAATTATGTGATCCTTACTAGCTGGAAGTAAGGGAAATGGGGCATGAATTTATTTCTAGGAGTTGGACACATACCAAGTTTAGCTCAGTTCTGGGCATCTTTGAAATACCTATACAAACTTGTTCCTACATAGTAACTTGCAACTTTGAATGAAAATGTGCTTGCTTACAGCAACGTGCTGTATGTTCTGAATGCCCGAATTGGGAATCTGTGTCAAAACTTTGTTAGGAATTATGTGATCCTTACTAGCTGGAAGTAAGGGAGATGGGGCATGAAATTATTTCTTGGAGATGGACACATACCAAGTTTAGCTCAGTTCTGGGCATCTTTGAAATACCTATACAAACTTGTTCCTACATAGTAACTTGCAACTTTGAATGACAATGTGCTTGCTTACAGCAACGTGCTATATGTTCTGAATGCCCGAATTGGGAATCTGTGTCAAAACTTTGTTAGGAATTATGTGATCCTTACTAGCTGGAAGTAAGGGAGATGGGGCATGAAGATATTTCTAGGAGTTGGACACATACCAAGTTTAGCTCAGTTCTGGGCATCTTTGAAATACCTATACAAACTTGTTCCTACATAGTAACTTGCAACTTTGAATGAGAATGTGCTTGCTTACAGCAACGTGCTATATGTTCTGAATGCCCGAATTGGGAATCTGTGTCAAAACTTTGTTAGGAATCATGTGATCCTTACTAGCTGGAAGTAAGGGAGATGGGGCATGAAGTTATTTCTAGGAGTTGGACACATACCAAGTTTAGCTCAGTTCTGGGCATCTTTGAAATACCTATACAAACTTGTTCCTACATAGTAACTTGCAACTTTGAATGAGAATGTGCTTGCTTACAGCAACGTGCTATATGTTCTGAATGCCCGAATTGGGAATCTGTGTCAAAACTTTGTTAGGAATCATGTGATCCTTACTAGCTGGAAGTAAGGGAGATGGGGCATGAAGTTATTTCTAGGAGTTGGACACATACCAAGTTTAGCTCAGTTCTGGGCATCTTTGAAATACCTATACAAACTTGTTCCTACATAGTAACTTGCATCATTAATGAGAATCTGCTTGCTTGCAGCAACGTGCTATATGTTCTGAATGCCCGAATAGGGAATCTGTGTCAAAACTTTGTTAGGAATTATGTGATCCTTACTAGCTGGAAGTAAGGGAGATGGGGCATGAAGTTATTTCTAGGAGTTGGACACATAGCAAGTTTAGCTCAGTTCTGGGCATCTTTGAAATACCTATACAAACTTGTTCCTACATAGTAACTTGCAACTTTGAATGAGAATGTGCTTGCTTACAGCAACGTGCTATATGTTCTGAATGCCCGAATTGGGAATCTGTGTCAAATCTTTGTTAGGAATCATGTGATCCTTACTAGCTGGAAGTAAGGGAGATGGGGCATGAAGTTATTTCTAGGAGTTGGACACATAGCAAGTTTAGCTCAATTCTGGGCATCTTTGAAATACCTATACAAACTTGTTCCTACATAGTAACTTGCAACTTTGAAGGAGAATGTGCTTGCTTACAGCAACGTGCTATATGTTCTGAATGCCCGAATTGGGAATCTGTGTCAAAACTTTGTTAGGAATCATGTGATCCTTACTAGCTGGAAGTAAGGGAGATGGGGCATGAAGTTATTTCTAGGAGTTGGACACATACCAAGTTTAGCTCAGTTCTGGGCATCTTTGAAATACCTATACAAACTTGTTCCTACATAGTAACTTGCATCTTTGAATGAGAATCTGCTTGCTTACAGCAACGTGCTATATGTTCTGAATGCCCGAATTGGGAATCTGTGTAAAAACTTTGTTAGGAATTATGTGATCCTTACTAGCTGGAAGTAAGGGAGATGGGGCATGAAGTTATTTCTAGGAGTTGGACACATACCAAGTTTAGCTCAGTTCTGGGCATCTTTGAAATACCTATACAAACTTGTTCCTACATAGTAACTTGCATCTTGAATGAAAATGTGCTTGCTTACAGCAACGTGCTATATGTTCTGAATGCCCGAATTGGGAATCTGTGTCAAAACTTTGTTAGGAATCATGTGATCCTTACTAGCTGGAAGTAAGGGAGATGGGGCATGAAGTTATTTCTAGGAGTTGGACACATACCAAGTTTAGCTCAGTTCTGGGCATCATTGAAATACCTATACAAACTTGTTCCTACATAGTAACTTGCATCTTTGAATGAAAATGTGCTTGCTTACAGCAACGTGCTGTATGTTCTGAATGCCCGAATTGGGAATCTGTGTCAAAACTTTGTTAGCAATCATGTGATCCTTACTAGCTGGAAGTAAGGGAGATGGGGCATGAAGTTATTTCTAGGAGTTGGACACATACCAAGTTTAGCTCAGTTCTGGGCATCTTTGAAATACCTATACAAACTTGTTCCTACATAGTAACTTGCAACTTTGAATGAGAATGTGCTTGCTTACAGCAACGTGCTGTATGTTCTGAATGCCCGAATTGAGAATCTCTGTCAAAACTTTGTTAGGAATTATGTGATCCTTACTAGCTGGAAGTAAGGGAGATGGGGCATGAAGTTATTTCTAGGAGTTGGACACATACCAAGTTTAGCTCAGTTCTGGGCATCTTTGAAATACCTATACAAACTTGTTCCTACATAGTAACTTGCATCTTTGAATGAGAATCTGCTTGCTTACAGCAACGTGCTATATGTTCTGAATGCCCGAATTGGGAATCTGTGTCAAAACTTTGTTAGGAATTATGTGATCCTTACTAGCTGGAAGTAAGGGAGATGGGGCATGAAGTTATTTCTAGGAGTTGGACACATACCGAGTTTAGCTCAGTTCTGGGCATCTTTGAAATACCTATACAAACTTGTTCCTACATAGTAACTTGCAACTTTCAATGAGAATGTGCTTGCTTACAGCAACGTGCTATATGTTCTGAATGCCCGAATTGGGAATCTGTGTCAAAACTTTGTTAGGAATTATGTGATCCTTACTAGCTGGAAGTAAGGGAGATGGGGCATGAAGATATTTCTAGGAGTTGGACACATACCAAGTTTAGCTCAGTTCTGGGCATCTTTGAAATACCTATACAAACTTGTTCCTACATAGTAACTTGCAACTTTGAATGAGAATGTGCTTGCTTACAGCAACGTGCTATATGTTCTGAATGCCCGAATTGGGAATCTGTGTCAAAACTTTGTTAGGAATCATGTGATCCTTACTAGCTGGAAGTAAGGGAGATGGGGCATGAAGTTATTTCTAGGAGTTGGACACATACCAAGTTTAGCTCAGTTCTGGGCATCTTTGAAATACCTATACAAACTTGTTCCTACATAGTAACTTGCAACTTTGAATGAGAATGTGCTTGCTTACAGCAACGTGCTATATGTTCTGAATGCCCGAATTGGGAATCTGTGTCAAAACTTTGTTAGGAATCATGTGATCCTTACTAGCTGGAAGTAAGGGAGATGGGGCATGAAGTTATTTCTAGGAGTTGGACACATACCAAGTTTAGCTCAGTTCTGGGCATCTTTGAAATACCTATACAAACTTGTTCCTACATAGTAACTTGCATCATTAATGAGAATCTGCTTGCTTGCAGCAACGTGCTATATGTTCTGAATGCCCGAATAGGGAATCTGTGTCAAAACTTTGTTAGGAATTATGTGATCCTTACTAGCTGGAAGTAAGGGAGATGGGGCATGAAGTTATTTCTAGGAGTTGGACACATAGCAAGTTTAGCTCAGTTCTGGGCATCTTTGAAATACCTATACAAACTTGTTCCTACATAGTAACTTGCAACTTTGAATGAGAATGTGCTTGCTTACAGCAACGTGCTATATGTTCTGAATGCCCGAATTGGGAATCTGTGTCAAATCTTTGTTAGGAATCATGTGATCCTTACTAGCTGGAAGTAAGGGAGATGGGGCATGAAGTTATTTCTAGGAGTTGGACACATAGCAAGTTTAGCTCAGTTCTGGGCATCTTTGAAATACCTATACAAACTTGTTCCTACATAGTAACTTGCAACTTTGAAGGAGAATGTGCTTGCTTACAGCAACGTGCTATATGTTCTGAATGCCCGAATTGGGAATCTGTGTCAAAACTTTGTTAGGAATCATGTGATCCTTACTAGCTGGAAGTAAGGGAGATGGGGCATGAAGTTATTTCTAGGAGTTGGACACATACCAAGTTTAGCTCAGTTCTGGGCATCTTTGAAATACCTATACAAACTTGTTCCTACATAGTAACTTGCATCTTTGAATGAGAATCTGCTTGCTTACAGCAACGTGCTATATGTTCTGAATGCCCGAATTGGGAATCTGTGTAAAAACTTTGTTAGGAATTATGTGATCCTTACTAGCTGGAAGTAAGGGAGATGGGGCATGAAGTTATTTCTAGGAGTTGGACACATACCAAGTTTAGCTCAGTTCTGGGCATCTTTGAAATACCTATACAAACTTGTTCCTACATAGTAACTTGCATCTTTGAATGAAAATGTGCTTGCTTACAGCAACGTGCTATATGTTCTGAATGCCCGAATTGGGAATCTGTGTCAAAACTTTGTTAGGAATCATGTGATCCTTACTAGCTGGAAGTAAGGGAGATGGGGCATGAAGTTATTTCTAGGAGTTGGACACATACCAAGTTTAGCTCAGTTCTGGGCATCATTGAAATACCTATACAAACTTGTTCCTACATAGTAACTTGCATCTTTGAATGAAAATGTGCTTGCTTACAGCAACGTGCTGTATGTTCTGAATGCCCGAATTGGGAATCTGTGTCAAAACTTTGTTAGCAATCATGTGATCCTTACTAGCTGGAAGTAAGGGAGATGGGGCATGAAGTTATTTCTAGGAGTTGGACACATACCAAGTTTAGCTCAGTTCTGGGCATCTTTGAAATACCTATACAAACTTGTTCCTACATAGTAACTTGCAACTTTGAATGAGAATGTGCTTGCTTACAGCAACGTGCTGTATGTTCTGAATGCCCGAATTGAGAATCTCTGTCAAAACTTTGTTAGGAATTATGTGATCCTTACTAGCTGGAAGTAAGGGAGATGGGGCATGAAGTTATTTCTAGGAGTTGGACACATACCAAGTTTAGCTCAGTTCTGGGCATCTTTGAAATACCTATACAAACTTGTTCCTACATAGTAACTTGCATCTTTGAATGAGAATCTGCTTGCTTACAGCAACGTGCTATATGTTCTGAATGCCCGAATTGGGAATCTGTGTCAAAACTTTGTTAGGAATTATGTGATCCTTACTAGCTGGAAGTAAGGGAGATGGGGCATGAAGTTATTTCTAGGAGTTGGACACATACCGAGTTTAGCTCAGTTCTGGGCATCTTTGAAATACCTATACAAACTTGTTCCTACATAGTAACTTGCAACTTTCAATGAGAATGTGCTTGCTTACAGCAACGTGCTATATGTTCTGAATGCCCGAATTGGGAATCTGTGTCAAAACTTTGTTAGGAATTATGTGATCCTTACTAGCTGGAAGTAAGGGAGATGGGGCATGAAGATATTTCTAGGAGTTGGACACATACCAAGTTTAGCTCAGTTCTGGGCATCTTTGAAATACCTATACAAACTTGTTCCTACATAGTAACTTGCAACTTTGAATGAAAATGTGCTTGCTTACAGCAACGTGCTATATGTTCTGAATGCCCGAATTGGGAATCTGTGTCAAAACTTTGTTAGGAATCATGTGATCCTTACTAGCTGGAAGTAAGGGAGATGGGGCATGAAGTTATTTCTAGGAGTTGGACACATACCAAGTTTAGCTCAGTTCTGGGCATCTTTGAAATACCTATACAAACTTGTTCCTACATAGTAACTTGCAACTTTGAATGAGAATGTGCTTGCTTACAGCAACGTGCTATATGTTCTGAATGCCCGAATTGGGAATCTGTGTCAAAACTTTGTTAGGAATCATGTGATCCTTACTAGCTGGAAGTAAGGGAGATGGGGCATGAAGTTATTTCTAGGAGTTGGACACATACCAAGTTTAGCTCAGTTCTGGGCATCTTTGAAATACCTATACAAACTTGTTCCTACATAGTAACTTGCATCATTAATGAGAATCTGCTTGCTTGCAGCAACGTGCTATATGTTCTGAATGCCCGAATAGGGAATCTGTGTCAAAACTTTGTTAGGAATTATGTGATCCTTACTAGCTGGAAGTAAGGGAGATGGGGCATGAAGTTATTTCTAGGAGTTGGACACATAGCAAGTTTAGCTCAGTTCTGGGCATCTTTGAAATACCTATACAAACTTGTTCCTACATAGTAACTTGCAACTTTGAATGAGAATGTGCTTGCTTACAGCAACGTGCTATATGTTCTGAATGCCCGAATTGGGAATCTGTGTCAAATCTTTGTTAGGAATCATGTGATCCTTACTAGCTGGAAGTAAGGGAGATGGGGCATGAAGTTATTTCTAGGAGTTGGACACATAGCAAGTTTAGCTCAGTTCTGGGCATCTTTGAAATACCTATACAAACTTGTTCCTACATAGTAACTTGCAACTTTGAAGGAGAATGTGCTTGCTTACAGCAACGTGCTATATGTTCTGAATGCCCGAATTGGGAATCTGTGTCAAAACTTTGTTAGGAATCATGTGATCCTTACTAGCTGGAAGTAAGGGAGATGGGGCATGAAGTTATTTCTAGGAGTTGGACACATACCAAGTTTAGCTCAGTTCTGGGCATCTTTGAAATACCTATACAAACTTGTTCCTACATAGTAACTTGCATCTTTGAATGAGAATCTGCTTGCTTACAGCAACGTGCTATATGTTCTGAATGCCCGAATTGGGAATCTGTGTAAAAACTTTGTTAGGAATTATGTGATCCTTACTAGCTGGAAGTAAGGGAGATGGGGCATGAAGTTATTTCTAGGAGTTGGACACATACCAAGTTTAGCTCAGTTCTGGGCATCTTTGAAATACCTATACAAACTTGTTCCTACATAGTAACTTGCATCTTTGAATGAAAATGTGCTTGCTTACAGCAACGTGCTATATGTTCTGAATGCCCGAATTGGGAATCTGTGTCAAAACTTTGTTAGGAATCATGTGATCCTTACTAGCTGGAAGTAAGGGAGATGGGGCATGAAGTTATTTCTAGGAGTTGGACACATACCAAGTTTAGCTCAGTTCTGGGCATCATTGAAATACCTATACAAACTTGTTCCTACATAGTAACTTGCATCTTTGAATGAAAATGTTCTTGCTTACAGCAACGTGCTGTATGTTCTGAATGCCCGAATTGGGAATCTGTGTCAAAACTTTGTTAGCAATCATGTGATCCTTACTAGCTGGAAGTAAGGGAGATGGGGCATGAAGTTATTTCTAGGAGTTGGACACATACCAAGTTTAGCTCAGTTCTGGGCATCTTTGAAATACCTATACAAACTTGTTCCTACATAGTAACTTGCAACTTTGAATGAGAATGTGCTTGCTTACAGCAACGTGCTGTATGTTCTGAATGCCCGAATTGAGAATCTCTGTCAAAACTTTGTTAGGAATTATGTGATCCTTACTAGCTGGAAGTAAGGGAGATGGGGCATGAAGTTATTTCTAGGAGTTGGACACATACCAAGTTTAGCTCAGTTCTGGGCATCTTTGAAATACCTATACAAACTTGTTCCTACATAGTAACTTGCATCTTTGAATGAGAATCTGCTTGCTTACAGCAACGTGCTATATGTTCTGAATGCCCGAATTGGGAATCTGTGTCAAAACTTTGTTAGGAATTATGTGATCCTTACTAGCTGGAAGTAAGGGAGATGGGGCATGAAGTTATTTCTAGGAGTTGGACACATACCGAGTTTAGCTCAGTTCTGGGCATCTTTGAAATACCTATACAAACTTGTTCCTACATAGTAACTTGCAACTTTCAATGAGAATGTGCTTGCTTACAGCAACGTGCTATATGTTCTGAATGCCCGAATTGGGAATCTGTGTCAAAACTTTGTTAGGAATTATGTGATCCTTACTACCTGGAAGTAAGGGAGATGGGGCATGAAGTTATTTCTAGGTGTTGGACACATACCGAGTTTAGCTCAGTTCTGGGCATCTTTGAAATACCTATACAAACTTGTTCCTACATAGTAACTTGCAACTTTGAATGAGAATGTGCTTGCTTACAGCAACGTGCTATATGTTCTGAATGCCCGAATTGGGAATCTGTGTCAAAACTTTGTTAGGAATTATGTGATCCTTACTAGCTGGAAGTAAGGGAGATGGGGCATGAAGTTATTTCTTGGAGTTGGAGACATACCGAGTTTAGCTCAGTTCTGGGCATCTTTGAAATACCTATACAAACTTGTTCCTACATAGTAACTTGCATCTTTGAATGAGAATGTGCTTGCTTACAGTAACGTGCTATATGTTCTGAATGCCCGAATTGGCAATCTGTGTCAAAACTTTGTTAGGAATTATGTGATCCTTACTAGCTGGAAGTAAGGGAGATGGGGCATGAAGTTATTTCTAGGAGTTGGACACATACCGAGTTTAGCTCAGTTCTGGGCATCTTTGAAATACCTATACAAACTTGTTCCTACATAGTAACTTGCATCTTTGAATGAGAATCTGCTTGCTTACAGCAACGTGCTATATGTTCTGAATGCCCGAATTGGGAATCTGTGTCAAAACTTTGTTAGGAATTATGTGATCCTTACTAGCTGGAAGTAAGGGAGATGGGGCATGAAGTTATTTCTAGGAGTTGGACACATACCGAGTTTAGCTCAGTTCTGGGAATCTTTGAAATACCTATACAAACTTGTTCCTACATAGTAACTTGCAACATTGAATGAAAATGTGCTTGCTTACAGCAACGTGCTATATGTTCTGAATGAACGAATTGGGAATCTGTGTCAAAACTTTGTTAGGAATTATGTGATCCTTACTAGCTGGAAGTAAGGGAGATGGGGCATGAAGTTATTTCTAGGAGTTGGACACATACCAAGTTTAGCTCAGTTCTGGGCATCTTTGAAATACCTATACAAACTTGTTCCTACCTAGTAACTTGCATCTTTGAATGAAAATGTGCCTGCTTACAGCAACGTGCTATATGTTCTGAATGCCCGAATTGGGCGTCTGTGTCAAAACTTTGTTAGGAATTATGTGATCCTTACTAGCTGGAAGTAAGGGAGATGGGGCATGAAGTTATTTCTTGGAGTTGGACACATACCAAGTTTAGCTCAGTTCTGGGCATCTTTGAAATACCTATACAAACTTGTTCCTACCTAGTAACTTGCATCTTTGAATGAGAATGTGCTTGCTTACAGCAACGTGCTATATGTTCTGAATGCCCGAATTGGCAATCTGTGTCAAAACTTTGTTAGGATTATGTGATCCTTACTAGCTGGAAGTAAGGGAGATGGGGCATGAAGTGATTTCTAGGAGTTGGACACATACCAAGATTAGCTCAGTTCTGGGCATCTTTGAAATACCTATACAAACTTGTTCCTACATAGTAACTTGCATCTTTGAATGAGAATCTGCTTGCTTACACTAACGTGCTATATGTTCTGAATGCCCGAATTGGGAATCTGTGTCAAAACTTTGTTAGGAATTATGTGATCCTTACTAGCTGGAAGTAAGGGAGATGGGGCATGAAGTTATTTCTAGGAGTTGGACACATACCAAGTTTAGCTCAGTTCTGGGCATCTTTGAAATACCTATACAAACTTGTTCCTACATAGTAACTTGCAACTTTGAATGAGAATGTGCCTGCTTACAGCAACGTCCTATATGTTCTGAATGCCCGAATTGGGAATCTGTGTCAAAACTTTGTTAGGAATTATGTGA
The DNA here is from genome assembly GCF_020826845.1 of Diceros bicornis minor. Lineage (NCBI taxonomy): Eukaryota > Metazoa > Chordata > Mammalia > Perissodactyla > Rhinocerotidae > Diceros > Diceros bicornis. The sequence continues at coordinate 478,055 of NW_026691122.1, read as the reverse complement.
TCCTTACTAGCTGGAAGTAAGGGAGATGGGGCATGAAGTTATTTCTAGGAGTTGGACACATACCAAGTTTAGCTCAGTTCTGGGCATCTTTGAAATACCTATACAAACTTGTTCCTACATAGTAACTTGCAACTTTGAATGAGAATGTGCCTGCTTACAGCAACGTGCTATATGTTCTGAATGCCCGAATTGGGAATCTGTGTCAAAACTTTGTTAGGAATTATGTGATCCTTACTAGCTGGAAGTAAGGGAGATGGGGCATGAAGTTATTTCTAGGAGTTGGACACATACCAAGTTTAGCTCAGTTCTGGGCATCTTTGAAATACCTATACAAACTTGTTCCTACATAGTAACTTGCATCTTTGAATGAGAATCTGCTTGCTTACAGCAACGTGCTATATGTTCTGAATGCCCGAATTGGGAATCTGTGTCAAAACTTTGTTAGGAATTATGTGATCCTTACTAGCTGGAAGTAAGGGAAATGGGGCATGAATTTATTTCTAGGAGTTGGACACATACCAAGTTTAGCTCAGTTCTGGGCATCTTTGAAATACCTATACAAACTTGTTCCTACATAGTAACTTGCAACTTTGAATGAAAATGTGCTTGCTTACAGCAACGTGCTGTATGTTCTGAATGCCCGAATTGGGAATCTGTGTCAAAACTTTGTTAGGAATTATGTGATCCTTACTAGCTGGAAGTAAGGGAGATGGGGCATGAAGTTATTTCTTGGAGTTGGACACATACCAAGTTTAGCTCAGTTCTGGGCATCTTTGAAATACCTATACAAACTTGTTCCTACATAGTAACTTGCAACTTTGAATGACAATGTGCTTGCTTACAGCAACGTGCTATATGTTCTGAATGCCCGAATTGGGAATCTGTGTCAAAACTTTGTTAGGAATTGTGTGATCCTTACTAGCTGGAAGTAAGGGAGATGGGGCATGAAGATATTTCTAGGAGTTGGACACATACCAAGTTTAGCTCAGTTCTGGGCATCTTTGAAATACCTATACAAACTTGTTCCTACATAGTAACTTGCAACTTTGAATGAAAATGTGCTTGCTTACAGCAACGTGCTATATGTTCTGAATGCCCGAATTGGGAATCTGTGTCAAAACTTTGTTAGGAATCGTGTGATCCTTACTAGCTGGAAGTAAGGGAGATGGGGCATGAAGTTATTTCTAGGAGTTGGACACATACGAAGTTTAGCTCAGTTCTGGGCATCTTTGAAATACCTATACAAACTTGTTCCTACATAGTAACTTGCAACTTTGAATGAGAATGTGCTTGCTTACAGCAACGTGCTATATGTTCTGAATGCCCGAATTGGGAATCTGTGTCAAAACTTTGTTAGGAATTATGTGATCCTTACTAGCTGGAAGTAAGGGAGATGGGGCATGAAGTTATTTCTAGGAGTTGGACACATACCAAGTTTAGCTCAGTTCTGGGCATCTTTGAAATACCTATACAAACTTGTTCCTACATAGTAACTTGCATCTTTGAAGGAGAATGTGCTTGCTTACAGCAACGTGCTATATGTTCTGAATGCCCGAATTGGGAATCTGTGTCAAAACTTTGTTAGGAATTATGTGATCCTTACTAGCTGGAAGTAAGGGAGATGGGGCATGAAGTTATTTCTAGGAGTTGGACACATACCAAGTTTAGCTCAGTTCTGGGCATCTTTGAAATACCTATACAAACTTGTTCCTACATAGTAACTTGCAACTTTGAATGAAAATGTGCTTGCTTACAGCAACGTGCTGTATGTTCTGAATGCCCGAATTGGGAATCTGTGTCAAAACTTTGTTAGGAATCATGTGATCCTTACTAGCTGGAAGTAAGGGAGATTGGGCATGAAGTTATTTCTAGGAGTTGGACACATACCAAGTTTAGCTCAGTTCTGGGCATCTTAGAAATACCTATACAAACTTGTTCCTACATAGTAACTTGCAACTTTGAATGAAAATGTGCTTGCTTACAGCAACGTGCTGTATGTTCTGAATGCTCGAATTGGGAATCTGTGTCAAAACTTTGTTAGGAATCATGTGATCCTTACTAGCTGGAAGTAAGGGAGATGTGGCATGAAGTTATTTCTAGGAGTTGGACACATACCAAGTTTAGCTCAGTTCTGGGCATCTTTGAAATACCTATACAAACTTGTTCCTACATAGTAACTTGCAACTTTGAATGAAAATGTGCTTGCTTACAGCAACGTGCTATATGTTCTGAATACCCGAATTGGGAATCTCTGTCAAAACTTTGTTAGGAATTATGTGATCCTTACTAGCTGGAAGTAAGGGAGATGGGGCATGAAGATATTTCTAGGAGTTGGACACATACCAAGTTTAGCTCAGTTCTGGGCATCTTTGAAATACCTATACAAACTTGTTCCTACATAGTAACTTGCATCTTTGAATGAGAATTTGCTTGCTTACAGCAACGTGCCATATGTTCTGAATGCCCGAATTGGGAATCTGTGTCAAAACTTTGTTAGGAATTATGTGATCCTTACTAGCTGGAAGTAAGGGAGATGGGGCATGAAGTTATTTCTAGGAGTTGGACACAAACCAAGTTTAGCTCAGTTCTGGGCATCTTTGAAATACCTATACAAACTTGTTCCTACATAGTAACTTGCAACATTGAATGAAAATGTGCTTGCTTACAGCAACGTGCTATATGTTCTGAATGAACGAATTGGGAATCTGTGTCAAAACTTTGTTAGGAATTATGTGATCCTTACTAGCTGGAAGTAAGGGAGATGGGGCATGAAGTTATTTCTAGGAGTTGGACACATACCAAGTTTAGCTCAGTTCTGGGCATCTTTGAAATACCTATACAAACTTGTTCCTACATAGTAACTTGCATCTTTGAATGAGAATCTGCTTGCTTACACTAACGTGCTATATGTTCTGAATGCCCGAATTGGCAATCTGTGTCAAAACTTTGTTAGGAATTATGTGATCCTTACTAGCTGGAAGTAAGGGAGATGGGGCATGAAGTTATTTCTAGGAGTTGGACACATACCAATTTTAGCTCAGTTCTGGGCATCTTTCAAATACCTATACAAACTTGTTCCTACATAGTAACTTGCAACTTTGAATGAGAATGTGCCTGCTTACAGCAACGTGCTATATGTTCTGAATGCCCGAATTGGCAGTCTGTGTCAAATCTTTGTTAGGAATTATGTGATCCTTACTAGCTGGAAGTAAGGGAGATGGGGCATGAAGTTATTTCTAGGAGTTGGACACATACCAAGTTTAGCTCAGTTCTGGGCATCTCTGAAATACCTATACAAACTTGTTCCTACATAGTAACTTGCATCTTTGAATGAGAATGTGCTTGCTTACAGCAACGTGCTGTATGTTCTGAATGCCCGAATTGGGAATCTGTGTCAAAACTTTGTTAGGAATTATGTGATCCTTACTAGCTGGAAGTAAGGGAGATGGGGCATGAAGTTATTTCTAGGAGTTGGACACATACCAAGTTTAGCTCAGTTCTGGGCATCTTTGAAATACCTATACAAACTTGTTCCTACATAGTAACTTGCAACTTTGAATGACAATGTGCTTGCTTACAGCAACGTGCTGTATGTTCTGAATGCCCGAATTGGGAATCTGTGTCAAAACTTTGTTAGGAATTATGTGATCCTTACTAGCTGGAAGTAAGGGAGATGGGGCATGAAGATATTTCTAGGAGTTGGACACATACCAAGTTTAGCTCAGTTCTGGGCATCTTTGAAATACCTATACAAACTTGTTCCTACATAGTAACTTGCAACTATGAATGAAAATGTGCTTGCTTACAGCAACGTGCTATATGTTCTGAATGCCCGAATTGGGAATCTGTGTCAAACTTTGTTAGGAATAATGTGATCCTTACTAGCTGGAAGTAAGGGAGATGGGGCATGAAGTTATTTCTAGGAGTTGGACACATACCAAGTTTAGCTCAGTTCTGGGCATCTTTGAAATACCTATACAAACTTGTTCCTACATAGTAACTTGCAACTTTGAATGAGAATGTGCTTGCTTACAGCAACGTGCTATATGTTCTGAATGCCCGAATTGGGAATCTGTGTCAAAACTTTGTTAGGAATTATGTGATCCTTACTAGCTGGAAGTAAGGGAGATGGGGCATGAAGTTATTTCTAGGAGTTGGACACATACCAAGTTTAGCTCAGTTCTGGGCATCTTTGAAATACCTATACAAACTTGTTCCTACATAGTAACTTGCATCATTAATGAGAATCTGCTTGCTTGCAGCAACGTGCTATATGTTCTGAATGCCCGAATAGGGAATCTGTGTCAAAACTTTGTTAGGAATTATGTGATCCTTACTAGCTGGAAGTAAGGGAGATGGGGCATGAAGTTATTTCTAGGAGTTGGACACATACCAAGTTTAGCTCAGTTCTGGGCATCTTTGAAATACCTATACAAACTTGTTCCTACATAGTAACTTGCATCTTTGAATGAGAATGTGCTTGCTTACAGCAACGTGCTATATGTTCTGAATGCCCGAATTGGGAATCTGTGTCAAAACTTTGTTAGGAATTATGTGATCCTTACTAGCTGGAAGTAAGGGAGATGGGGCATGAAGTTATTTCTAGTAGTTGGACACAAACCAAGTTTAGCTCAGTTCTGGGCATCTTTGAAATACCTATACAAACTTGTTCCTACATAGTAACTTGCAACATTGAATGAAAATGTGCTTGCTTACAGCAACGTGCTATATGTTCTGAATGCCCGAGTTGGGAATCTGTGTCAAAACTTTGTTAGGAATTATGTGATCCTTACTAGCTGGAAGTAAGGGAGATGGGGCATGAAGTTATTTCTAGGAGTTGGACACATACCAAGTTTAGCTCAGTTCTGGGCATCTTTGAAATACCTATACAAACTTGTTCCTACATAGTAACTTGCATCTTTGAATGAGAATCTGCTTGCTTACACTAACGTGCTATATGTTCTGAATGCCCGAATTGGCAATCTGTGTCAAAACTTTGTTAGGAATTATGTGATCCTTACTAGCTGGAAGTAAGGGAGATGGGGCATGAAGTTATTTCTAGGAGTTGGACACATACCAAGTTTAGCTCAGTTCTGGGCATCTTTCAAATACCTATACAAACTTGTTCCTACATAGTAACTTGCAACTTTGAATGAGAATGTGCCTGCTTACAGCAACGTGCTATATGTTCTGAATGCCCGAATTGGCAGTCTGTGTCAAATCTTTGTTAGGAATTATGTGATCCTTACTAGCTGGAAGTAAGGGAGATGGGGCATGAAGTTATTTCTAGGAGTTGGACACATACCAAGTTTAGCTCAGTTCTGGGCATCTTTGAAATACCTATACTAACTTGTTCCTACATAGTAACTTGCAACTTTGAATGAAAATGTGCTTGCTTACAGCAACGTGCTGTATGTTCTGAATGCCCGAATTGGGAATCTGTGTCAAAACTTTGTTAGGAATCATGTGATCCTTACTAGCTGGAAGTAAGGGAGATGGGGCATGAAGTTATTTCTAGGAGTTGGACACATACCAAGTTTAGCTCAGTTCTGGGCATCTTAGAAATACCTATACAAACTTGTTCCTACATAGTAACTTGCAACTTTGAATGAAAATGTGCTTGCTTACAGCAACGTGCTGTATGTTCTGAATGCTCGAATTGGGAATCTGTGTCAAAACTTTGTTAGGAATCATGTGATCCTTACTAGCTGGAAGTAAGGGAGATGGGGCATGAAGTTATTTCTAGGAGTTGGACACATACCAAGTTTAGCTCAGTTCTGGGCATCTTTGAAATACCTATACAAACTTGTTCCTACATAGTAACTTGCAACTTTGAATGAGAATGTGCCTGCTTACAGCAACGTCCTATATGTTCTGAATGCCCGAATTGGGAATCTGTGTCAAAACTTTGTTAGGAATTATGTGATCCTTACTAGCTGGAAGTAAGGGAGATGGGGCATGAAGTTATTTCTAGGAGTTGGACACATACCAAGTTTAGCTCAGTTCTGGGCATCTTTGAAATACCTATACAAACTTGTTCCTACATAGTAACTTGCAACTTTGAATGAGAATGTGCCTGCTTACAGCAACGTGCTATATGTTCTGAATGCCCGAATTGGGAATCTGTGTCAAAACTTTGTTAGGAATTATGTGATCCTTACTAGCTGGAAGTAAGGGAGATGGGGCATGAAGTTATTTCTAGGAGTTGGACACATACCAAGTTTAGCTCAGTTCTGGGCATCTTTGAAATACCTATACAAACTTGTTCCTACATAGTAACTTGCATCTTTGAATGAGAATGTGCTTGCTTACAGCAACGTGCTGTATGTTCTGAATGCCCGAATTGGGAATCTGTGTCAAAACTTTGTTAGGAATTATGTGATCCTTACTAGCTGGAAGTAAGGGAGATGGGGCATGAAGTTATTTCTAGGAGTTGGACACATACCAAGTTTAGCTCAGTTCTGGGCATCTTTGAAATACCTATACAAACTTGTTCCTACATAGTAACTTGCAACTTTGAATGACAATGTGCTTGCTTACAGCAACGTGCTGTATGTTCTGAATGCCCGAATTGGGAATCTGTGTCAAAACTTTGTTAGGAATTATGTGATCCTTACTAGCTGGAAGTAAGGGAGATGGGGCATGAAGATATTTCTAGGAGTTGGACACATACCAAGTTTAGCTCAGTTCTGGGCATCTTTGAAATACCTATACAAACTTGTTCCTACATAGTAACTTGCAACTATGAATGAAAATGTGCTTGCTTACAGCAACGTGCTATATGTTCTGAATGCCCGAATTGGGAATCTGTGTCAAACTTTGTTAGGAATAATGTGATCCTTACTAGCTGGAAGTAAGGGAGATGGGGCATGAAGTTATTTCTAGGAGTTGGACACATACCAAGTTTAGCTCAGTTCTGGGCATCTTTGAAATACCTATACAAACTTGTTCCTACATAGTAACTTGCAACTTTGAATGAGAATGTGCTTGCTTACAGCAACGTGCTATATGTTCTGAATGCCCGAATTGGGAATCTGTGTCAAAACTTTGTTAGGAATTATGTGATCCTTATTAGCTGGAAGTAAGGGAGATGGGGCATGAAGTTATTTCTAGGAGTTGGACACATACCAAGTTTAGCTCAGTTCTGGCATCTTTGAAATACCTATACAAACTTGTTCCTACATAGTAACTTGCACCATTAATGAGAATCTGCTTGCTTGGAGCAACGTGCTATATGTTCTGAATGCCCGAATAGGGAATCTGTGTCAAAACTTTGTTAGGAATTATGTGATCCTTACTAGCTGGAAGTAAGGGAGATGGGGCATGAAGTTATTTCTAGGAGTTGGACACATAGCAAGTTTAGCTCAGTTCTGGGCATCTTTGAAATACCTATACAAACTTGTTCCTACATAGTAACTTGCAACTTTGAATGAAAATGTGCTTGCTTACAGCAACGTGCTATATGTTCTGAATGCCCGAATTGGGAATCTCTGTCAAAACTTTGTTAGGAATTATCTGATCCTTACTAGCTGGAAGTAAGGGAGATGGGTCATGAAGTTATTTCTAGGAGTTGGACACATACCAAGTTTAGCTCAGTTCTGGGCATCTTTGAAATACCTATACAAACTTGTTCCTACATAGTAACTTGCATCTTTGAATGAGAATCTGCTTGCTTACAGCAACGTGCTATATGTTCTGAATGCCCGAATTGGCAGTCTGTGTCAAAACTTTGTTAGGAATTATGTGATCCTTACTAGCTGGAAGTAAGGGAGATGGGGCATGAAGTTATTTCTAGGAGTTGGACACATACCAAGTTTAGCTCAGTTCTGGGCATCTTTGAAATACCTATACAAACTTGTTCCTACATAGTAACTTGCAACTTTGAATGACAATGTGCTTGCTTACAGCAACGTGCTGTATGTTCTGAATGCCCGAATTGGGAATCTGTGTCAAAACTTTGTTAGGAATTATGTGATCCTTACTAGCTGGAAGTAAGGGAGATGGGGCATGAAGTTATTTCTAGGAGTTGGACACATACCAAGTTTAGCTCAGTTCTGGGCATCTTTGAAATACCTATACAAACTTGTTCCTACATAGTAACTTGCAACTATGAATGAAAATGTGCTTGCTTACGGCAACGTGCTATATGTTCTGAATGCCCGAATTGGGAATCTGTGTCAAAACTTTGTTAGGAATTATGTGATCCTTACTAGCTGGAAGTAAGGGAGATGGGGCATGAAGTTATTTCTAGGAGTTGGACACATACCAAGTTTAGCTCAGTTCTGGGCATCTTTGAAATACCTATACAAACTTGTTCCTACATAGTAACTTGCAACTTTGAATGAGAATGTGCTTGCTTACAGCAACGTGCTATATGTTCTGAATGCCCGAATTGGGAATCTGTGTCAAAACTTTGTTAGGAATTATGTGATCCTTACTAGCTGGAAGTAAGGGAGATGGGGCATGAAGTTATTTCTAGGAGTTGGACACATACCAAGTTTAGCTCAGTTCTGGGCATCTTTGAAATACCTATACAAACTTGTTCCTACATAGTAACTTGCAACTTTGAATGAGAATGTGCCTGCTTACAGCAACGTGCTATATGTTCTGAATGCCCGAATTGGGAATCTGTGTCAAAACTTTGTTAGGAATTATGTGATCCTTACTAGCTGGAAGTAAGGGAGATGGGGCATGAAGTTATTTCTAGGAGTTGGACACATACCAAGTTTAGCTCAGTTCTGGGCATCTTTGAAATACCTATACAAACTTGTTCCTACATAGTAACTTGCAACTTTGAATGAAAATGTGCTTGCTTACAGCAACGTGCTGTATGTTCTGAATGCCCGAATTGGGAATCTGTGTCAAAACTTTGTTAGGAATCATGTGATCCTTACTAGCTGGAAGTAAGGGAGATGGGGCATGAAGTTATTTCTAGGAGTTGGACACATACCAAGTTTAGCTCAGTTCTGGGCATCTTTGAAATACCTATACAAACTTGTTCCTACATAGTAACTTGCAACTTTGAATGAGAATGTTCCTGCTTACAGCAACGTCCTATATGTTCTGAATGCCCGAATTGGGAATCTGTGTCAAAACTTTGTTAGGAATTATGTGATCCTTACTAGCTGGAAGTAAGGGAGATGGGGCATGAAGTTATTTCTAGGAGTTGGACACATACCAAGTTTAGCTCAGTTCTGGGCATCTTTGAAATACCTATACAAACTTGTTCCTACATAGTAACTTGCAACTTTGAATGAGAATGTGCCTGCTTACAGCAACGTGCTATATCTTCTGAATGCCCGAATTGGGAATCTGTGTCAAAACTTTGTTAGGAATTATGTGATCCTTACTAGCTGGAAGTAAGGGAGATGGGGCATGAAGTTATTTCTAGGAGTTGGACACATACCAAGTTTAGCTCAGTTCTGGGCATCTTTGAAATACCTATACAAACTTGTTCCTACATAGTAACTTGCAACTTTGAATGAGAATGTGCTTGCTTACAGCAACGTGCTATATGTTCTGAATGCCCGAATTGGGAATCTGTGTCAAAACTTTGTTAGGAATTATGTGATCCTTACTAGCTGGAAGTAAGGGAGATGGGGCATGAAGTTATTTCTAGGAGTTGGACACATACCAAGTTTAGCTCAGTTCTGGGCATCTTTGAAATACCTATACAAACTTGTTCCTACATAGTAACTTGCATCTTTGAATGAGAATGTGCTTGCTTACAGCAACGTGCTATATGTTCTGAATGCCCGAATTGGGAATCTGTGTCAAAACTTTGTTAGGAATTATGTGATCCTTACTAGCTGGAAGTAAGGGAGATGGGGCATGAAGTTATTTCTAGGAGTTGGACACATACCAAGTTTAGCTCAGTTCTGGGCATCTTTGAAATACCTATACAAACTTGTTCCTACATAGTAACTTGCAACTTTGAACGACAATGTGCTTGCTTACAGCAACGTGCTGTATGTTCTGAATGCCCGAATTGGGAATCTGTGTCAAAACTTTGTTAGGAATTATGTGATCCTTACTAGCTGGAAGTAAGGGAGATGGGGCATGAAGTTATTTCTAGGAGTTGGACACATACCAAGTTTAGCTTAGTTCTGGGCATCTTTGAAATACCTATACAAACTTGTTCCTACATAGTAACTTGCAAATTTGAATGACAATGTGCTTGCTTACAGCAACGTGCTGTATCTTCTGAATGCCCGAATTGGGAATCTGTGTCAAAACTTTGTTAGGAATTATGTGATCCTTACTAGCTGGAAGTAAGGGAGATGGGGCATGAAGATATTTCTAGGAGTTGGACACATACCAAGTTTAGCTCAGTTCTGGGCATCTTTGAAATACCTATACAAACTTGTTCCTACATAGTAACTTGCAACTATGAATGAAAATGTGCTTGCTTACAGCAACGTGCTATATGTTCTCAATGCCCGAATTGGGAATCTCTGTCAAAACTTTGTTAGGAATTATGTGATCCTTACTAGCTGGAAGTAAGGGAGATGGGGCATGAAGTTATTTCTAGGAGTTGGACACATACCAAGTTTAGCTCAGTTCTGGGCATCTTTGAAATACCTATACAAACTTGTTCCTACATAGTAACTTGCATCATTAATGAGAATCTTCTTGCTTGCAGCAACGTGCTATATGTTCTGAATGCCCGAATAGGGAATCTGTGTCCAAACTTTGTTAGGAATTATGTGATCCTTACTAGCTGGAAGTAAGGGAGATAGGGCATGAAGTTATTTCTAGGAGTTGGACACATACCAAGTTTAGCTCAGTTCTGGGCATCTTTGAAATACCTATACAAACTTGTTCCTACATAGTAACTTGCATCTTTGAATCAGAATCTGCTTGCTTACAGCAACGTGCTGTATGTTCTGAATGCCCGAATTGGGAATCTGTGTCAAAACTTTGTTAGGAATCATGTGATCCTTACTAGCTGGAAGTAAGGGAGATGGGGCATGAAGTTATTTCTAGGAGTTGGACACATACCAAGTTTAGCTCAGTTCTGGGCATCTTTGAAATACCTATACAAACTTGTTCCTACATAGTAACTTGCAACTTTGAATGAAAATGTGCTTGCTTACAGCAACGTGCTATATGTTCTGAATGCCCGAATTGGGAATCTGTGTCAAAACTTTGTTAGGAATTATGTGATCCTTACTAGCTGGAAGTAAGGGAGATGGGCCCTGAAGTTATTTCTAGGAGTTGCACACATACCAAGTTTAGCTCAGTTCTGGGCATCTTTGAAATACCTATACAAACTTGTTCCTACATAGTAACTTGCAACTTTGAATGAAAATGTGCTTGCTTACAGCAACGTGCTGTATGTTCTGAATGCCCGAATTGGGAATCTGTGTCAAAACTTTGTTAGGAATCATGTGATCCTTACTAGCTGGAAGTAAGGGAGATGGGCCCTGAAGTTATTTCTAGGAGTTGGACACATACCAAGTTTAGCTCAGTTCTGGGCATCTTTGAAATACCTATACAAACTTGTTCCTACATAGTAACTTGCAACTTTGAATGAAAATGTGCTTGCTTACAGCAACGTGCTGTATGTTCTGAATGCCCGAATTGGGAATCTGTGTCAAAACTTTGTTAGGAATCATGTGATCCTTACTAGCTGGAAGTAAGGGAGATGGGGCATGAAGTTATTTCTAGGAGTTGGACACATACCAAGTTTAGCTCAGTTCTGGGCATCTTAGAAATACCTATACAAACTTGTTCCTACATAGTAACTTGCATCTTTGAATGAGAATGTGCTTGCTTACAGCAACGTGCTGTATGTTCTGAATGCCCGAATTGGGAATCTGTGTCAAAACTTTGTTAGGAATTATGTGATCCTTACTAGCTGGAAGTAAGGGAGATGGGGCATGAAGTTATTTCTAGGAGTTGGACACATACCAAGTTTAGCTCAGTTCTGGGCATCTTTGAAATACCTATACAAACTTGTTCCTACATAGTAACTTGCAACTTTGAATGACAATGTGCTTGCTTACAGCAACGTGCTGTATGTTCTGAATGCCCGAATTTGGAATCTGTGTCAAAACTTTGTTAGGAATTATGTGATCCTTACTAGCTGGAAGTAAGGGAGATGGGGCATGAAGTTATTTCTAGGAGTTGGACACATACCAAGTTTAGCTCAGTTCTGGGCATCTTTGAAATACCTATACAAACTTGTTCCTACATAGTAACTTGCAACTTTGAATGAGAATGTGCTTGCTTACAGCAACGTGCTATATGTTCTGAATGCCCGAATTGGGAATCTGTGTCAAAACTTTGTTAGGAATTATGTGATCCTTACTAGCTGGAAGTAAGGGAGATGGGGCATGAAGTTATTTCTAGGAGTTGGACACATACCAAGTTTAGCTCAGTTCTGGGCATCTTTGAAATACCTATACAAACTTGTTCCTACATAGTAACTTGCAACTTTGAATGAGAATGTGCCTGCTTACAGCAACGTGCTATATGTTCTGAATGCCCGAATTGGGAATCTGTGTCAAAACTTTGTTAGGAATTATGTGATCCTTACTAGCTGGAAGTAAGGGAGATGGGGCATGAAGTTATTTCTAGGAGTTGGACACATACCAAGTTTAGCTCAGTTCTGGGCATCTTTGAAATACCTATACAAACTTGTTCCTACATAGTAACTTGCAACTTTGAATGAAAATGTGCTTGCTTACAGCAACGTGCTGTATGTTCTGAATGCCCGAATTGGGAATCTGTGTCAAAACTTTGTTAGGAATCATGTGATCCTTACTAGCTGGAAGTAAGGGAGATGGGGCATGAAGTTATTTCTAGGAGTTGGACACATACCAAGTTTAGCTCAGTTCTGGGCATCTTTGAAATACCTATACAAACTTGTTCCTACATAGTAACTTGCATCTTTGAATGAGAATGTGCTTGCTTACAGCAACGTGCTATATGTTCTGAATGCCCGAATTGGGAATCTGTGTCAAAACTTTGTTAGGAATTATGTGATCCTTACTAGCTGGAAGTAAGGGAGATGGGGCATGAAGTTATTTCTAGGAGTTGGACACATACCAAGTTTAGCTCAGTTCTGGGCATCTTTGAAATACCTATACAAACTTGTTCCTACATAGTAACTTGCAACTTTGAACGACAATGTGCTTGCTTACAGCAACGTGCTGTATGTTCTGAATGCCCGAATTGGGAATCTGTGTCAAAACTTTGTTAGGAATTATGTGATCCTTACTAGCTGGAAGTAAGGGAGATGGGGCATGAAGTTATTTCTAGGAGTTGGACACATACCAAGTTTAGCTTAGTTCTGGGCATCTTTGAAATACCTATACAAACTTGTTCCTACATAGTAACTTGCAAATTTGAATGACAATGTGCTTGCTTACAGCAACGTGCTGTATGTTCTGAATGCCCGAATTGGGAATCTGTGTCAAAACTTTGTTAGGAATTATGTGATCCTTACTAGCTGGAAGTAAGGGAGATGGGGCATGAAGATATTTCTAGGAGTTGGACACATACCAAGTTTAGCTCAGTTCTGGGCATCTTTGAAATACCTATACAAACTTGTTCCTACATAGTAACTTGCAACTATGAATGAAAATGTGCTTGCTTACAGCAACGTGCTATATGTTCTGAATGCCCGAATTGGGAATCTGTGTCAAAACTTTGTTAGGAATAATGTGATCCTTACTAGCTGGAAGTAAGGGAGATGGGGCATGAAGTTATTTCTAGGAGTTGGACACATACCAAGTTTAGCTCAGTTCTGGGCATCTTTGAAATACCTATACAAACTTGTTCCTACATAGTAACTTGCAACTTTGAATGAGAATGTGCTTGCTTACAGCAACGTGCTATATGTTCTCAATGCCCGAATTGGGAATCTCTGTCAAAACTTTGTTAGGAATTATGTGATCCTTACTAGCTGGAAGTAAGGGAGATGGGGCATGAAGTTATTTCTAGGAGTTGGACACATACCAAGTTTAGCTCAGTTCTGGGCATCTTTGAAATACCTATACAAACTTGTTCCTACATAGTAACTTGCATCATTAATGAGAATCTTCTTGCTTGCAGCAACGTGCTATATGTTCTGAATGCCCGAATAGGGAATCTGTGTCCAAACTTTGTTAGGAATTATGTGATCCTTACTAGCTGGAAGTAAGGGAGATAGGGCATGAAGTTATTTCTAGGAGTTGGACACATACCAAGTTTAGCTCAGTTCTGGGCATCTTTGAAATACCTATACAAACTTGTTCCTACATAGTAACTTGCATCTTTGAATCAGAATCTGCTTGCTTACAGCAACGTGCTGTATGTTCTGAATGCCCGAATTGGGAATCTGTGTCAAAACTTTGTTAGGAATCATGTGATCCTTACTAGCTGGAAGTAAGGGAGATGGGGCATGAAGTTATTTCTAGGAGTTGGACACATACCAAGTTTAGCTCAGTTCTGGGCATCTTTGAAATACCTATACAAACTTGTTCCTACATAGTAACTTGCAACTTTGAATGAAAATGTGCTTGCTTACAGCAACGTGCTATATGTTCTGAATGCCCGAATTGGGAATCTGTGTCAAAACTTTGTTAGGAATTATGTGATCCTTACTAGCTGGAAGTAAGGGAGATGGGCCCTGAAGTTATTTCTAGGAGTTGCACACATACCAAGTTTAGCTCAGTTCTGGGCATCTTTGAAATACCTATACAAACTTGTTCCTACATAGTAACTTGCAACTTTGAATGAAAATGTGCTTGCTTACAGCAACGTGCTGTATGTTCTGAATGCCCGAATTGGGAATCTGTGTCAAAACTTTGTTAGGAATCATGTGATCCTTACTAGCTGGAAGTAAGGGAGATGGGCCCTGAAGTTATTTCTAGGAGTTGGACACATACCAAGTTTAGCTCAGTTCTGGGCATCTTTGAAATACCTATACAAACTTGTTCCTACATAGTAACTTGCAACTTTGAATGAAAATGTGCTTGCTTACAGCAACGTGCTGTATGTTCTGAATGCCCGAATTGGGAATCTGTGTCAAAACTTTGTTAGGAATCATGTGATCCTTACTAGCTGGAAGTAAGGGAGATGGGGCATGAAGTTATTTCTAGGAGTTGGACACATACCAAGTTTAGCTCAGTTCTGGGCATCTTAGAAATACCTATACAAACTTGTTCCTACATAGTAACTTGCATCTTTGAATGAGAATGTGCTTGCTTACAGCAACGTGCTGTATGTTCTGAATGCCCGAATTGGGAATCTGTGTCAAAACTTTGTTAGGAATTATGTGATCCTTACTAGCTGGAAGTAAGGGAGATGGGGCATGAAGTTATTTCTAGGAGTTGGACACATACCAAGTTTAGCTCAGTTCTGGGCATCTTTGAAATACCTATACAAACTTGTTCCTACATAGTAACTTGCAACTTTGAATGACAATGTGCTTGCTTACAGCAACGTGCTGTATGTTCTGAATGCCCGAATTTGGAATCTGTGTCAAAACTTTGTTAGGAATTATGTGATCCTTACTAGCTGGAAGTAAGGGAGATGGGGCATGAAGTTATTTCTAGGAGTTGGACACATACCAAGTTTAGCTCAGTTCTGGGCATCTTTGAAATACCTATACAAACTTGTTCCTACATAGTAACTTGCAACTTTGAATGACAATGTGCTTGCTTACAGCAACGTGCTGTATGTTCTGAATGCCCGAATTGGGAATCTGTGTCAAAACTTTGTTAGGAATTATGTGATCCTTACTAGCTGGAAGTAAGGGAGATGGGGCATGAAGATATTTCTAGGAGTTGGACACATACCAAGTTTAGCTCAGTTCTGGGCATCTTTGAAATACCTATACAAACTTGTTCCTACATAGTAACTTGCAACTATGAATGAAAATGTGCTTGCTTACAGCAACGTGCTATATGTTCTGAATGCCCGAATTGGGAATCTGTGTCAAAACTTTGTTAGGAATAATGTGATCCTTACTAGCTGGAAGTAAGGGAGATGGGGCATGAAGTTATTTCTAGGAGTTGGACACATACCAAGTTTAGCTCAGTTCTGGGCATCTTTGAAATACCTATACAAACTTGTTCCTACATAGTAACTTGCAACTTTGAATGAGAATGTGCTTGCTTACAGCAACGTGCTATATGTTCTGAATGCCCGAATTGGGAATCTGTGTCAAAACTTTGTTAGGAATTATGTGATCCTTACTAGCTGGAAGTAAGGGAGATGGGGCATGAAGTTATTTCTAGGAGTTGGACACATACCAAGTTTAGCTCAGTTCTGGGCATCTTTGAAATACCTATACAAACTTGTTCCTACATAGTAACTTGCATCATTAATGAGAATCTGCTTGCTTGCAGCAACGTGCTATATGTTCTGAATGCCCGAATAGGGAATCTGTGTCAAAACTTTGTTAGGAATTATGTGATCCTTACTAGCTGGAAGTAAGGGAGATGGGGCATGAAGTTATTTCTAGGAGTTGGACACATAGCAAGTTTAGCTCAGTTCTGGGCATCTTTGAAATACCTATACAAACTTGTTCCTACATAGTAACTTGCAACTTTGAATGAAAATGTGCTTGCTTACAGCAACGTGCTATATGTTCTGAATGCCCGAATTGGGAATCTCTGTCAAAACTTTGTTAGGAATTATGTGATCCTTACTAGCTGGAAGTAAGGGAGATGGGGCACGAAGTTATTTCTAGGAGTTGGACACATACCAAGTTTAGCTCAGTTCTGGGCATCTTTGAAATACCTATACAAACTTGTTCTTACATAGTAACTTGCATCTTTGAATGAGAATCTGCTTGCTTACAGCAACGTGCTATATGTTCTGAATGCCCGAATTGGGAATCTGTGTCAAAACTTTGTTAGGAATTATGTGATCCTTACTAGCTGGAAGTAAGGGAGATGGGGCATGAAGTTATTTCTAGGAGTTGGACACATACCAAGTTTAGCTCAGTTCTGGGCATCTTTGAAATACCTATACAAACTTGTTCCTACATAGTAACTTGCAACATTGAATGAAAATGTGCTTGCTTACAGCAACGTGCTATATGTTCTGAATGAACGAATTGGGAATCTGTGTCAAAACTTTGTTAGGAATTATGTAATCCTTACTAGCTGGAAGTAAGGGAGATGGGGCATGAAGTTATTTCTAGGAGTTGGACACATACCAAGTTTAGCTCAGTTCTGGGCATCTTTGAAATACCTATACAAACTTGTTCCTACATAGTAACTTGCATCTTTGAATGAGAATCTGCTTGCTTACACTAACGTGCTATATGTTCTGAATGCCCGAATTGGCAATCTGTGTCAAAACTTTGTTAGGAATTATGTGATCCTTACTAGCTGGAAGTAAGGGAGATGGGGCATGAAGTTATTTCTAGGAGTTGGACACATACCAAGTTTAGCTCAGTTCTGGGCATCTTTGAAATACCTATACAAACTTGTTCCTACATAGTAACTTGCAACTTTGAATGAGAATGTGCCTGCTTACAGCAACGTGCTATATGTTCTGAATGCCCGAATTGGCAGTCTGTGTCAAATCTTTGTTAGGAATTATGTGATCCTTACTAGCTGGAAGTAAGGGAGATGGGGCATGAAGTTATTTCTAGGAGTTGGACACATACCAAGTTTAGCTCAGTTCTGGGCATCTTTGAAATACCTATACAAACTTGTTCCTACATAGTAACTTGCAACTTTGAATGAGAATGTGCCTGCTTACAGCAACGTCCTATATGTTCTGAATGCCCGAATTGGGAATCTGTGTCAAAACTTTGTTAGGAATTATGTGATCCTTACTAGCTGGAAGTAAGGGAGATGGGGCATGAAGTTATTTCTAGGAGTTGGACACATACCAAGTTTAGCTCAGTTCTGGGCATCTTTGAAATACCTATACAAACTTGTTCCTACATAGTAACTTGCAACTTTGAATGAGAATGTGCCTGCTTACAGCAACGTGCTATATGTTCTGAATGCCCGAATTGGGAATCTGTGTCAAAACTTTGTTAGGAATTATGTGATCCTTACTAGCTGGAAGTAAGGGAGATGGGGCATGAAGTTATTTCTAGGAGTTGGACACATACCAAGTTTAGCTCAGTTCTGGGCATCTTTGAAATACCTATACAAACTTGTTCCTACATAGTAACTTGCATCTTTGAATGAGAATCTGCTTGCTTACAGCAACGTGCTATATGTTCTGAATGCCCGAATTGGGAATCTGTGTCAAAACTTTGTTAGGAATTATGTGATCCTTACTAGCTGGAAGTAAGGGAGATGGGGCATGAAGTTATTTCTAGGAGTTGGACACATACCAAGTTTAGCTCAGTTCTGGGCATCTTTGAAATACCTATACAAACTTGTTCCTACATAGTAACTTGCATCATTAATGAGAATCTTCTTGCTTGCAGCAACGTGCTATATGTTCTGAAGGCCCGAATAGGGAATCTGTGTCCAAACTTTGTTAGGAATTATGTGATCCTTACTAGCTGGAAGTAAGGGAGATAGGGCATGAAGTTATTTCTAGAGGTTGGACACATACCAAGTTTAGCTCAGTTCTGGGCATCTTTGAAATACCTATACAAACTTGTTCCTACATAGTAACTTGCATCTTTGAATGAGAATCTGCTTGCTTACAGCAACGTGCTGTATGTTCTGAATGCCCGAATAGGGAATCTGTGTCAAAACTTTGTTAGGAATTATGTGATCCTTACTAGCTGGAAGTAAGGGAGATGGGGCATGAAGATATTTCTAGGAGTTGGACACATACCAAGTTTAGCTCAGTTCTGGGCATCTTTGAAATACCTATACAAACTTGTTCCTACATAGTAACTTGCAACTATGAATGAAAATGTGCTTGCTTACAGCAACGTGCTATATGTTCTGAATGCCCGAATTGGGAATCTGTGTCAAAACTTTGTTAGGAATAATGTGATCCTTACTAGCTGGAAGTAAGGGAGATGGGGCATGAAGTTATTTCTAGGAGTTGGACACATACCAAGTTTAGCTCAGTTCTGGGCATCTTTGAAATACCTATACAAACTTGTTCCTACATAGTAACTTGCAACTTTGAATGAGAATGTGCTTGCTTACAGCAACGTGCTATATGTTCTGAATGCCCGAATTGGGAATCTCTGTCAAAACTTTGTTAGGAATTATGTGATCCTTACTAGCTGGAAGTAAGGGAGATGGGGCATGAAGTTATTTCTAGGAGTTGGACACATACCAAGTTTAGCTCAGTTCTGGGCATCTTTGAAATACCTATACAAACTTGTTCCTACATAGTAACTTGCATCATTAATGAGAATCTTCTTGCTTGCAGCAACGTGCTATATGTTCTGAATGCCCGAATAGGGAATCTGTGTCCAAACTTTGTTAGGAATTATGTGATCCTTACTAGCTGGAAGTAAGGGAGATAGGGCATGAAGTTATTTCTAGGAGTTGGACACATACCAAGTTTAGCTCAGTTCTGGGCATCTTTGAAATACCTATACAAACTTGTTCCTACATAGTAACTTGCATCTTTGAATGAGAATCTGCTTGCTTACAGCAACGTGCTGTATGTTCTGAATGCCCGAATTGGGAATCTGTGTCAAAACTTTGTTAGGAATCATGTGATCCTTACTAGCTGGAAGTAAGGGAGATGGGTCATGAAGTTATTTCTAGGAGTTGGACACATACCAAGTTTAGCTCAGTTCTGGGCATCTTTGAAATACCTATACAAACTTGTTCCTACATAGTAACTTGCAACTTTGAATGAAAATGTGCTTGCTTACAGCAACGTGCTATATGTTCTGAATGCCCGAATTGGGAATCTGTGTCAAAACTTTGTTAGGAATTATGTGATCCTTACTAGCTGGAAGTAAGGGAGATGGGCCATGAAGTTATTTCTAGGAGTTGGACACATACCAAGTTTAGCTCAGTTCTGGGCATCTTTGAAATACCTATACAAACTTGTTCCTACATAGTAACTTGCAACTTTGAATGAAAATGTGCTTGCTTACAGCAACGTGCTGTATGTTCTGAATGCCCGAATTGGGAATCTGTGTCAAAACTTTGTTAGGAATCATGTGATCCTTACTAGCTGGAAGTAAGGGAGATGGGGCATGAAGTTATTTCTAGGAGTTGGACACATACCAAGTTTAGCTCAGTTCTGGGCATCTTACAAATACCTATACAAACTTGTTCCTACATAGTAACTTGCAACTTTGAATGAAAATGTGCTTGCTTACAGCAACGTGCTGTATGTTCTGAATGCCCGAATTGGGAATCTGTGTCAAAACTTTGTTAGGAATCATGTGATCCTTACTAGCTGGAAGTAAGGGAGATGGGGCATGAAGTTATTTCTAGGAGTTGGACACATACCAAGTTTAGCTCAGTTCTGGGCATCTTTGAAATACCTATACAAACTTGTTCCTACATAGTAACTTGCAACTTTGAATGAGAATGTTCCTGCTTACAGCAACGTCCTATATGTTCTGAATGCCCGAATTGGGAATCTGTGTCAAATCTTTGTTAGGAATTATGTGATCCTTACTAGCTGGAAGTAAGGGAGATGGGGCATGAAGTTATTTCTAGGAGTTGGACACATACCAAGTTTAGCTCAGTTCTGGGCATCTTTGAAATACCTATACAAACTTGTTCCTACATAGTAACTTGCAACTTTGAATGAGAATGTGCCTGCTTACAGCAACGTCCTATATCTTCTGAATGCCCGAATTGGGAATCTGTGTCAAAACTTTGTTAGGAATTATGTGATCCTTACTAGCTGGAAGTAAGGGAGATGGGGCATGAAGTTATTTCTAGGAGTTGGACACATACCAAGTTTAGCTCAGTTCTGGGCATCTTTGAAATACCTATACAAACTTGTTCCTACATAGTAACTTGCAACTTTGAATGAGAATGTGCCTGCTTACAGCAACGTGCTATATGTTCTGAATGCCCGAATTGGGAATCTGTGTCAAAACTTTGTTAGGAATTATGTGATCCTTACTAGCTGGAAATAAGGGAGATGGGGCATGAAGTTATTTCTAGGAGTTGGACACATACCAAGTTTAGCTCAGTTCTGGGCATCTTTGAAATACCTATACAAACTTGTTCCTACATAGTAACTTGCATCTTTGAATGAGAATGTGCTTGCTTACAGCAACGTGCTATATGTTCTGAATGCCCGAATTGGGAATCTGTGTCAAAACTTTGTTAGGAATTATGTGATCCTTACTAGCTGGAAGTAAGGGAGATGGGGCATGAAGTTATTTCTAGGAGTTTGACACATACCAAGTTTAGCTCAGTTCTGGGCATCTTTGAAATACCTATACAAACTTGTTCCTACATAGTAACTTGCAACTTTGAACGACAATGTGCTTGCTTACAGCAACGTGCTGTATGTTCTGAATGCCCGAATTGGGAATCTGTGTCAAAACTTTGTTAGGAATTATGTGATCCTTACTAGCTGGAAGTAAGGGAGATGGGGCATGAAGTTATTTCTAGGAGTTGGACACATACCAAGTTTAGCTTAGTTCTGGGCATCTTTGAAATACCTATACAAACTTGTTCCTACATAGTAACTTGCAAATTTGAATGACAATGTGCTTGCTTACAGCAACGTGCTGTATGTTCTGAATGCCCGAATTGGGAATCTGTGTCAAAACTTTGTTAGGAATTATGTGATCCTTACTAGCTGGAAGTAAGGGAGATGGGGCATGAAGATATTTCTAGGAGTTGGACACATACCAAGTTTAGCTCAGTTCTGGGCATCTTTGAAATACCTATACAAACTTGTTCCTACATAGTAACTTGCAACTATGAATGAAAATGTGCTTGCTTACAGCAACGTGCTATATGTTCTGAATGCCCGAATTGGGAATCTGTGTCAAAACTTTGTTAGGAATAATGTGATCCTTACTAGCTGGAAGTAAGGGAGATGGGGCATGAAGTTATTTCTAGGAGTTGGACACATACCAAGTTTAGCTCAGTTCTGGGCATCTTTGAAATACCTATACAAACTTGTTCCTACATAGTAACTTGCAACTTTGAATGAGAATGTGCTTGCTTACAGCAACGTGCTATATGTTCTGAATGCCCGAATTGGGAATCTCTGTCAAAACTTTGTTAGGAATTATGTGATCCTTACTAGCTGGAAGTAAGGGAGATGGGGCATGAAGTTATTTCTAGGAGTTGGACACATACCAAGTTTAGCTCAGTTCTGGGCATCTTTGAAATACCTATACAAACTTGTTCCTACATAGTAACTTGCATCATTAATGAGAATCTTCTTGC
This sequence comes from Diceros bicornis minor, assembly GCF_020826845.1. Lineage (NCBI taxonomy): Eukaryota > Metazoa > Chordata > Mammalia > Perissodactyla > Rhinocerotidae > Diceros > Diceros bicornis. The sequence goes on along the minus strand of NW_026691122.1, from coordinate 455,796 downwards.
TTGCAGCAACGTGCTATATGTTCTGAATGCCCGAATAGGGAATCTGTGTCCAAACTTTGTTAGGAATTATGTGATCCTTACTAGCTGGAAGTAAGGGAGATAGGGCATGAAGTTATTTCTAGGAGTTGGACACATACCAAGTTTAGCTCAGTTCTGGGCATCTTTGAAATACCTATACAAACTTGTTCCTACATAGTAACTTGCATCTTTGAATGAGAATCTGCTTGCTTACAGCAACGTGCTGTATGTTCTGAATGCCCGAATTGGGAATCTGTGTCAAAACTTTGTTAGGAATCATGTGATCCTTACTAGCTGGAAGTAAGGGAGATGGGGCATGAAGTTATTTCTAGGAGTTGGACACATACCAAGTTTAGCTCAGTTCTGGGCATCTTTGAAATACCTATACAAACTTGTTCCTACATAGTAACTTGCAACTTTGAATGAAAATGTGCTTGCTTACAGCAACGTGCTATATGTTCTGAATGCCCGAATTGGGAATCTGTGTCAAAACTTTGTTAGGAATTATGTGATCCTTACTAGCTGGAAGTAAGGGAGATGGGCCCTGAAGTTATTTCTAGGAGTTGCACACATACCAAGTTTAGCTCAGTTCTGGGCATCTTTGAAATACCTATACAAACTTGTTCCTACATAGTAACTTGCAACTTTGAATGAAAATGTGCTTGCTTACAGCAACGTGCTGTATGTTCTGAATGCCCGAATTGGGAATCTGTGTCAAAACTTTGTTAGGAATCATGTGATCCTTACTAGCTGGAAGTAAGGGAGATGGGCCCTGAAGTTATTTCTAGGAGTTGGACATATACCAAGTTTAGCTCAGTTCTGGGCATCTTTGAAATACCTATACAAACTTGTTCCTACATAGTAACTTGCAACTTTGAATGAAAATGTGCTTGCTTACAGCAACGTGCTGTATGTTCTGAATGCCCGAATTGGGAATCTGTGTCAAAACTTTGTTAGGAATCATGTGATCCTTACTAGCTGGAAGTAAGGGAGATGGGGCATGAAGTTATTTCTAGGAGTTGGACACATACCAAGTTTAGCTCAGTTCTGGGCATCTTAGAAATACCTATACAAACTTGTTCCTACATAGTAACTTGCATCTTTGAATGAGAATGTGCTTGCTTACAGCAACGTGCTGTATGTTCTGAATGCCCGAATTGGGAATCTGTGTCAAAACTTTGTTAGGAATTATGTGATCCTTACTAGCTGGAAGTAAGGGAGATGGGGCATGAAGTTATTTCTAGGAGTTGGACACATACCAAGTTTAGCTCAGTTCTGGGCATCTTTGAAATACCTATACAAACTTGTTCCTACATAGTAACTTGCAACTTTGAATGACAATGTGCTTGCTTACAGCAACGTGCTGTATGTTCTGAATGCCCGAATTTGGAATCTGTGTCAAAACTTTGTTAGGAATTATGTGATCCTTACTAGCTGGAAGTAAGGGAGATGGGGCATGAAGTTATTTCTAGGAGTTGGACACATACCAAGTTTAGCTCAGTTCTGGGCATCTTTGAAATACCTATACAAACTTGTTCCTACATAGTAACTTGCAACTTTGAATGACAATGTGCTTGCTTACAGCAACGTGCTGTATGTTCTGAATGCCCGAATTGGGAATCTGTGTCAAAACTTTGTTAGGAATTATGTGATCCTTACTAGCTGGAAGTAAGGGAGATGGGGCATGAAGATATTTCTAGGAGTTGGACACATACCAAGTTTAGCTCAGTTCTGGGCATCTTTGAAATACCTATACAAACTTGTTCCTACATAGTAACTTGCAACTATGAATGAAAACGTGCTTGCTTACAGCAACGTGCTATATGTTCTGAATGCCCGAATTGGGAATCTGTGTCAAAACTTTGTTAGGAATAATGTGATCCTTACTATCTGGAAGTAAGGGAGATGGGGCATGAAGTTATTTCTAGGAGTTGGACACATACCAAGTTTAGCTCAGTTCTGGGCATCTTTGAAATACCTATACAAACTTGTTCCTACATAGTAACTTGCAACTTTGAATGAGAATGTGCTTGCTTACAGCAACGTGCTATATGTTCTGAATGCCCGAATTGGGAATCTGTGTCAAAACTTTGTTAGGAATTATGTGATCCTTACTAGCTGGAAGTAAGGGAGATGGGGCATGAAGTTATTTCTAGGAGTTGGACACATACCAAGTTTAGCTCAGTTCTGGGCATCTTTGAAATACCTATACAAACTTGTTCCTACATAGTAACTTGCATCATTAATGAGAATCTGCTTGCTTGCAGCAACGTGCTATATGTTCTGAATGCCCGAATAGGGAATCTGTGTCAAAACTTTGTTAGGAATTATGTGATCCTTACTAGCTGGAAGTAAGGGAGATGGGGCATGAAGTTATTTCTAGGAGTTGGACACATAGCAAGTTTAGCTCAGTTCTGGGCATCTTTGAAATACCTATACAAACTTGTTCCTACATAGTAACTTGCAACTTTGAATGAAAATGTGCTTGCTTACAGCAACGTGCTATATGTTCTGAATGCCCGAATTGGGAATCTCTGTCAAAACTTTGTTAGGAATTATGTGATCCTTACTAGCTGGAAGTAAGGGAGATGGGGCATGAAGTTATTTCTAGGAGTTGGACACATACCAAGTTTAGCTCAGTTCTGGGCATCTTTGAAATACCTATACAAACTTGTTCTTACATAGTAACTTGCATCTTTGAATGAGAATCTGCTTGCTTACAGCAACGTGCTATATGTTCTGAATGCCCGAATTGGGAATCTGTGTCAAAACTTTGTTAGGAATTATGTGATCCTTACTAGCTGGAAGTAAGGGAGATGGGGCATGAAGTTATTTCTAGGAGTTGGACACATACCAAGTTTAGCTCAGTTCTGGGCATCTTTGAAATACCTATACAAACTTGTTCCTACATAGTAACTTGCATCTTTGAATGAGAATGTGCTTGCTTACAGCAACGTGCTATATGTTCTGAATGCCCGAATTGGGAATCTGTGTCAAAACTTTGTTAGGAATTATGTGATCCTTACTAGCTGGAAGTAAGGGAGATGGGGCATGAAGTTATTTCTAGGAGTTGGACACATACCAAGTTTAGCTCAGTTCTGGGCATCTTTGAAATACCTATACAAACTTGTTCCTACATAGTAACTTGCAACTTTGAATGACAATGTGCTTGCTTACAGCAACGTGCTGTATGTTCTGAATGCCCGAATTGGGAATCTGTGTTAAAACTTTGTTAGGAATTATGTGATCCTTACTAGCTGGAAGTAAGGGAGATGGGGCATGAAGTTATTTCTAGGAGTTGGACACATTCCAAGTTTAGCTCAGTTCTGGGCATCTTTGAAATACCTATACAAACTTGTTCCTACATAGTAACTTGCAAATTTGAATGACAATGTGCTTGCTTACAGCAACGTGCTGTATGTTCTGAATGCCCGAATTGGGAATCTGTGTCAAAACTTTGTTAGGAATTATGTGATCCCTACTAGCTGGAAGTAAGGGAGATGAGGCATGAAGATATTTCTAGGAGTTGGACACATACCAAGTTTAGCTCAGTTCTGGGCATCTTTGAAATACCTATACAAACTTGTTCCTACATAGTAACTTGCAACTATGAATGAAAATGTGCTTGCTTACAGCAACGTGCTATATGTTCTGAATGCCCGAATTGGGAATCTGTGTCAAAACTTTGTTAGGAATTATGTGATCCTTACTAGCTGGAAGTAAGGGAGATGGGGCATGAAGTTATTTCTAGGAGTTGGACACATACCAAGTTTAGCTCAGTTCTGGGCATCTTTGAAATACCTATACAAACTTGTTCCTACATAGTAACTTGCAACTTTGAATGAGAATGTGCTTGCTTACAGCAACGTGCTATATGTTCTGAATGCCCGAATTTGGAATCTGTGTCAAAACTTTGTTAGGAATTATGTGATCCTTACTAGCTGGAAGTAAGGGAGATGGGGCATGAAGTTATTTCTAGGAGTTGGACACATACCAAGTTTAGCTCAGTTCTGGGCATCTTTGAAATACCTATACAAACTTGTTCCTACATAGTAACTTGCATGATTAATGAGAATCTTCTTGCTTGCAGCAACGTGCTATATGTTCTGAATGCCCGAATAGGGAATCTGTGTCCAAACTTTGTTAGGAATTATGTGATCCTTACTAGCTGGAAGTAAGGGAGATGGGGCATGAAGTTATTTCTAGGAGTTGGACACATACCAAGTTTAGCTCAGTTCTGGGCATCTTTGAAATACCTATACAAACTTGTTCCTACATAGTAACTTGCATCTTTGAATGAGAATCTGCTTGCTTACAGCAACGTGCTGTATGTTCTGAATGCCCGAATTGGGAATCTGTGTCAAAACTTTGTTAGGAATCATGTGATCCTTACTAGCTGGAAGTAAGGGAGATGGGGCATGAAGTTATTTCTAGGAGTTGGACACATACCAAGTTTAGCTCAGTTCTGGGCATCTTTGAAATACCTATACAAACTTGTTCCTACATAGTAACTTGCAACTTTGAATGAAAATGTGCTTGCTTACAGCAACGTGCTATATGTTCTGAATGCCCGAATTGGGAATCTCTGTCAAAACTTTGTTAGGAATTATGTGATCCTTACTAGCTGGAAGTAAGGGAGATGGGGCATGAAGTTATTTCTAGGAGTTGGACACATACCAAGTTTAGCTCAGTTCTGGGCATCTTTGAAATACCTATACAAACTTGTTCCTACATAGTAACTTGCATCTTTGAATGAGAATCTGCTTGCTTACAGCAACGTGCTATATGTTCTGAATGCCCGAATTGGGAATCTGTGTCAAAACTTTGTTAGGAATTATGTGATCCTTACTAGCTGGAAGTAAGGGAGATGGGGCATGAAGCTATTTCTAGGAGTTGGACACATACCAAGTTTAGCTCAGTTCTGGGCATCTTTGAAATACCTATACAAACTTGTTCCTACATAGTAACTTGCAACATTGAATGAAAATGTGCTTGCTTACAGCAACGTGCTATATGTTCTGAATGAACGAATTGGGAATCTGTGTCAAAACTTTGTTAGGAATTATGTGATCCTTACTAGCTGGAAGTAAGGGAGATGGGGCATGAAGTTATTTCTAGGAGTTGGACACATACCAAGTTTAGCTCAGTTCTGGGCATCTTTGAAATACCTATACAAACTTGTTCCTACATAGTAACTTGCATCTTTGAATGAGAATCTGCTTGCTTACACTAACGTGCTATATGTTCTGAATGTCCGAATTGGCAATCTGTGTCAAAACTTTGTTAGGAATTATGTGATCCTTACTAGCTGGAAGTAAGGGAGATGGGGCATGAAGTTATTTCTAGGAGTTGGACACATACCAAGTTTAGCTCAGTTCTGGGCATCTTTGAAATACCTATACAAACTTGTTCCTACATAGTAACTTGCAACTTTGAATGAGAATGTGCCTGCTTACAGCAACGTGCTATATGTTCTGAATGCCCGAATTGGCAGTCTGTGTCAAATCTTTGTTAGGAATTATGTGATCCTTACTAGCTGGAAGTAAGGGAGATGGGGCATGAAGTTATTTCTAGGAGTTGGACACATACCAAGTTTAGCTCAGTTCTGGGCATCTTTGAAATACCTATACAAACTTGTTCCTACATAGTAACTTGCAACTTTGAATGAGAATGTGCCTGCTTACAGCAACGTCCTATATGTTCTGAATGCCCGAATTGGGAATCTGTGTCAAAACTTTGTTAGGAATTATGTGATCCTTACTAGCTGGAAGTAAGGGAGATGGGGCATGAAGTTATTTCTAGGAGTTGGACACATACCAAGTTTAGCTCAGTTCTGGGCATCTTTGAAATACCTATACAAACTTGTTCCTACATAGTAACTTGCAACTTTGAATGAGAATGTGCCTGCTTACAGCAACGTGCTATATGTTCTGAATGCCCGAATTGGGAATCTGTGTCAAAACTTTGTTAGGAATTATGTGATCCTTACTAGCTGGAAGTAAGGGAGATGGGGCATGAAGTTATTTCTAGGAGTTGGACACATACCAAGTTTAGCTCAGTTCTGGGCATCTTTGAAATACCTATACAAACTTGTTCCTACATAGTAACTTGCATCTTTGAATGAGAATGTGCTTGCTTACAGCAACGTGCTATATGTTCTGAATGCCCGAATTGGGAATCTGTGTCAAAACTTTGTTAGGAATTATGTGATCCTTACTAGCTGGAAGTAAGGGAGATGGGGCATGAAGTTATTTCTAGGAGTTGGACAGATACCAAGTTTAGCTCAGTTCTGGGCATCTTTGAAATACCTATACAAACTTGTTCCTACATAGTAACTTGCAACTTTGAATGACAATGTGCCTGCTTACAGCAACGTGCTGTATGTTCTGAATGCCCGAATTTGGAATCTGTGTCAAAACTTTGTTAGGAATTATGTGATCCTTACTAGCTGGAAGTAAGGGAGATGGGGCATGAAGTTATTTCTAGGAGTTGGACACATACCAAGTTTAGCTCAGTTCTGGGCATCTTTGAAATACCTATACAAACTTGTTCCTTCATAGTAACTTGCAACTTTGAATGAGAATGTGCCTGCTTGCAGCAACGTGCTGTATGTTCTGAATGCCCGAATTTGGAATCTGTGTCAAAACTTTGTTAGGAATTATGTGATCCTTACTAGCTGGAAGTAAGGGAGATGGGGCATGAAGTTATTTCTAGCAGTTGGACACATACCAAGTTTAGCTCAGTTCTGGGCATCTTTGAAATACCTATACAAACTTGTTCCTACATAGTAACTTGCAACTTTGAATGACAATGTGCTTGCTTACAGCAACGTGCTGTATGTTCTGAATGCCCGAATTGGGAATCTGTGTCAAAACTTTGTTAGGAATTATGTGATCCTTACTAGCTGGAAGTAAGGGAGATGGGGCATGAAGATATTTCTAGGAGTTGGACACATACCAAGTTTAGCTCAGTTCTGGGCGTCTTTGAAATACCTATACAAACTTGTTCCTACATAGTTACTTGCAACTATGAATGAAAATGTGCTTGCTTACAGCAACGTGCTGTATGTTCTGAATGCCCGAATTGGGAATCTGTGTCAAAACTTTGTTAGGAATAATGTGATCCTTACTAGCTGGAAGTAAGGGAGATGGGGCATGAAGTTATTTCTAGGAGTTGGACACATACCAAGTTTAGCTCAGTTCTGGGCATCTTTGAAATACCTATACAAACTTGTTCCTACATAGTAACTTGCAACTTTGAATGAGAATGTGCTTGCTTACAGCAACCTGCTATATGTTCTGAATGCCCGAATTGGGAATCTGTGTCAAAACTTTGTTAGGAATTATGTGATCCTTACTAGCTGGAAGTAAGGGAGATGGGGCATGAAGTTATTTCTAGGAGTTGGACACATACCAAGTTTAGCTCAGTTCTGGGCATCTTTGAAATACCTATACAAACTTGTTCCTACATAGTAACTTGCATCATTAATGAGAATCTGCTTGCTTGCAGCAACGTGCTATATGTTCTGAATGCCCGAATAGGGAATCTGTGTCAAAACTTTGTTAGGAATTATGTGATCCTTACTAGCTGGAAGTAAGGGAGATGGGGCATGAAGTTATTTCTAGGAGTTGGACACATAGCAAGTTTAGCTCAGTTCTGGGCATCTTTGAAATACCTATACAAACTTGTTCCTACATAGTAACTTGCAACTTTGAATGAAAATGTGCTTGCTTACAGCAACGTGCTATATGTTCTGAATGCCCGAATTGGGAATCTCTGTCAAAACTTTGTTAGGAATTATGTGATCCTTACTAGCTGGAAGTAAGGGAGATGGGGCATGAAGTTATTTCTAGGAGTTGGACACATACCAAGTTTAGCTCAGTTCTGGGCATCTTTGAAATACCTATACAAACTTGTTCCTACATAGTAACTTGCATCTTTGAATGAGAATTTGCTTGCTTACAGCAACGTGCTATATGTTCTGAATGCCCGAATTGGGAATCTGTGTCAAAACTTTGTTAGGAATTATGTGATCCTTACTAGCTGGAAGTAAGGGAGATGGGGCATGAAGTTATTTCTAGGAGTTGGACACATACCAAGTTTAGCTCAGTTCTGGGCATCTTTGAAATACCTATACAAACTTGTTCCTACATAGTAACTTGCAACATTGAATGAAAATGTGCTTGCTTACAGCAACGTGCTATATGTTCTGAATGAACGAATTGGGAATCTGTGTCAAAACTTTGTTAGGAATTATGTGATCCTTACTAGCTGGAAGTAAGGGAGATGGGGCATGAAGTTATTTCTAGGAGTTGGACACATACCAAGTTTAGCTCAGTTCTGGGCATCTTTGAAATACCTATACAAACTTGTTCCTACATAGTAACTTGCATCTTTGAATGAGAATCTGCTTGCTTACATTAACGTGCTATATGTTCTGAATGCCCGAATTGGCAATCTGTGTCAAAACTTTGTTAGGAATTATGTGATCCTTACTAGCTGGAAGTAAGGGAGATGGGGCATGAAGTTATTTCTAGGAGTTGGACACATACCAAGTTTAGCTCAGTTCTGGGCATCTTTGAAATACCTATACAAACTTGTTCCTACATAGTAACTTGCAACTTTGAATGAGAATGTGCCTGCTTACAGCAACGTGCTATATGTTCTGAATGCCCGAATTGGCAGTCTGTGTCAAATCTTTGTTAGGAATTATGTGATCCTTACTAGCTGGAAGTAAGGGAGATGGGGCATGAAGTTATTTCTAGGAGTTGGACACATACCAAGTTTAGCTCAGTTCTGGGCATCTTTGAAATACCTATACAAACTTGTTCCTACATAGTAACTTGCAACTTTGAATGAGAATGTGCCTGCTTACAGCAACGTCCTATATGTTCTGAATGTCCGAATTGGGAATCTGTGTCAAAACTTTGTTAGGAATTATGTGATCCTTACTAGCTGGAAGTAAGGGAGATGGGGCATGAAGTTATTTCTAGGAGTTGGACACATACCAAGTTTAGCTCAGTTCTGGGCATCTTTGAAATACCTATACAAACTTGTTCCTACATAGTAACTTGCAACTTTGAATGAGAATGTGCCTGCTTACAGCAACGTGCTATATGTTCTGAATGCCCGAATTGGGAATCTGTGTCAAAACTTTGTTAGGAATTATGTGATCCTTACTAGCTGGAAGTAAGGGAGATGGGGCATGAAGTTATTTCTAGGAGTTGGACACATACCAAGTTTAGCTCAGTTCTGGGCATCTTTGAAATACCTATACAAACTTGTTCCTACATAGTAACTTGCATCTTTGAATGAGAATGTGCTTGCTTACAGCAACGTGCTATATGTTCTGAATGCCCGAATTGGGAATCTGTGTCAAAACTTTGTTAGGAATTATGTGATCCTTACTAGCTGGAAGTAAGGGAGATGGGGCACGAAGTTATTTCTAGGAGTTGGACACATACCAAGTTTAGCTCAGTTCTGGGCATCTTTGAAATACCTATACAAACTTGTTCCTACATAGTAACTTGCAACTTTGAATGACAATGTGCTTGCTTACAGCAACGTGCTGTATGTTCTGAATGCCCGAATTTGGAATCTGTGTCAAAACTTTGTTAGGAATTATGTGATCCTTACTAGCTGGAAGTAAGGGAGATGGGGCATGAAGTTATTTCTAGGAGTTGGACACATACCAAGTTTAGCTCAGTTCTGGGCATCTTTGAAATACCTATACAAACTTGTTCCTACATAGTAACTTGCAACTTTGAATGACAATGTGCTTGCTTACAGCAACGTGCTGTATGTTCTGAATGCCCGAATTGGGAATCTGTGTCAAAACTTTGTTAGGAATTATGTGATCCTTACTAGCTGGAAGTAAGGGAGATGGGGCATGAAGATATTTCTAGGAGTTGGACACATACCAAGTTTAGCTCAGTTCTGGGCATCTTTGAAATACCTATACAAACTTGTTCCTACATAGTAACTTGCAACTATGAATGAAAATGTGCTTGCTTACAGCAACGTGCTGTATCTTCTGAATGCCCGAATTGGGAATCTGTGTCAAAACTTTGTTAGGAATAATGTGATCCTTGCTAGCTGGAAGTAAGGGAGATGGGGCATGAAGTTATTTCTAGGACTTGGACACATACCAAGTTTAGCTCAGTTCTGGGCATCTTTGAAATACCTATACAAACTTGTTCCTACATAGTAACTTGCAACTTTGAATGAGAATGTGCTTGCTTACAGCAACGTGCTATATGTTCTGAATGCCCGAATTGGGAATCTGTGTCAAAACTTTGTTAGGAATTATGTGATCCTTACTAGCTGGAAGTAAGGGAGATGGGGCATGAAGTTATTTCTAGGAGTTGGACACATACCAAGTTTAGCTCAGTTCTGGGCATCTTTGAAATACCTATACAAACTTGTTCCTACATAGTAACTTGCATCATTAATGAGAATCTGCTTGCTTGCAGCAACGTGCTATATGTTCTGAATGCCCGAATAGGGAATCTGTGTCAAAACTTTGTTAGGAATTATGTGGTCCTTACTAGCTGGAAGTAAGGGAGATGGGGCATGAAGTTATTTCTAGGAGTTGGACACATAGCAAGTTTAGCTCAGTTCTGGGCATCTTTGAAATACCTATACAAACTTGTTCCTACATAGTAACTTGCAACTTTGAATGAGAATGTGCTTGCTTACAGCAACGTGCTATATGTTCTGAATGCCCGAATTGGGAATCTGTGTCAAATCTTTGTTAAGAATCATGTGATCCTTACTAGCTGGAAGTAAGGGAGATGGGGCATGAAGTTATTTCTAGGAGTTGGACACATACCAGGTTTAGCTCAGTTCTGGGCATCTTTGAAATACCTATACAAACTTGTTCCTACATAGTAACTTGCAACTTTGAAGGAGAATGTGCTTGCTTACAGCAACATGCTATATGTTCTGAATGCCCGAATTGGGAATCTGTGTCAAAACTTTGTTAGGAATTATGTGATCCTTACTAGCTGGAAGTAAGGGAGATGGGGCATGAAGTTATTTCTAGGAGTTGGACACATACCAAGTTTAGCTCAGTTCTGGGCATCTTTGAAATACCTATACAAACTTGTTCCTACATAGTAACTTGCAACTTTGAATGAAAATGTGCTTGCTTACAGCAACGTGCTATATGTTCTGAATGCCCGAATTGGCAATCTGTGTCAAATCTTTGTTAGGAATTATGTGATCCTTACTAGCTGGAAGTAAGGGAGATGGGGCATGAAGTTATTTCTAGGAGTTGGACACATACCAAGTTTAGCTCAGTTCTGGGCATCTTTGAAATACCTATACAAACTTGTTCCTACATAGTAACTTGCATCATTAATGAGAATCTGCTTGCTTGCAGCAACGTGCTATATGTTCTGAATGCCCGAATTGGGAATCTGTGTCAAAACTTTGTTAGGAATCATGTGATCCTTACTAGCTGGAAGTAAGGGAGATGGGGCATGAAGTTATTTCTAGGAGTTGGACACATACCAAGTTTAGCTCAGTTCTGGGCATCTTTGAAATACCTATACAAACTTGTTCCTACATAGTAACTTGCATCATTAATGAGAATCTGCTTGCTTGCAGCAACGTGCTATATGTTCTGAATGCCCGAATAGGGAATCTGTGTCAAAACTTTGTTAGGAATTATGTGGTCCTTACTAGCTGGAAGTAAGGGAGATGGGGCATGAAGTTATTTCTAGGAGTTGGACACATAGCAAGTTTAGCTCAGTTCTGGGCATCTTTGAAATACCTATACAAACTTGTTCCTACATAGTAACTTGCAACTTTGAATGAGAATGTGCTTGCTTACAGCAACGTGCTATATGTTCTGAATGCCCGAATTGGGAATCTGTGTCAAATCTTTGTTAAGAATCATGTGATCCTTACTAGCTGGAAGTAAGGGAGATGGGGCATGAAGTTATTTCTAGGAGTTGGACACATACCAGGTTTAGCTCAGTTCTGGGCATCTTTGAAATACCTATACAAACTTGTTCCTACATAGTAACTTGCAACTTTGAAGGAGAATGTGCTTGCTTACAGCAACATGCTATATGTTCTGAATGCCCGAATTGGGAATCTGTGTCAAAACTTTGTTAGGAATTATGTGATCCTTACTAGCTGGAAGTAAGGGAGATGGGGCATGAAGTTATTTCTAGGAGTTGGACACATACCAAGTTTAGCTCAGTTCTGGGCATCTTTGAAATACCTATACAAACTTGTTCCTACATAGTAACTTGCAACTTTGAATGAAAATGTGCTTGCTTACAGCAACGTGCTATATGTTCTGAATGCCCGAATTGGCAATCTGTGTCAAATCTTTGTTAGGAATTATGTGATCCTTACTAGCTGGAAGTAAGGGAGATGGGGCATGAAGTTATTTCTAGGAGTTGGACACATAGCAAGTTTAGCTCAGTTCTGGGCATCTTTGAAATACCTATACAAACTTGTTCCTACATAGTAACTTGCAACTTTGAATGAAAATGTGCTTGCTTACAGCAACGTGCTATATGTTCTGAATGCCCGAATTGGGAATCTCTGTCAAAACTTTGTTAGGAATTATGTGATCCTTACTAGCTGGAAGTAAGGGAGATGGGGCATGAAGTTATTTCTAGGAGTTGGACACATACCAAGTTTAGCTCAGTTCTGGGCATCTTTGAAATACCTATACAAACTTGTTCCTACATAGTAACTTGCATCTTTGAATGAGAATTTGCTTGCTTACAGCAACGTGCTATATGTTCTGAATGCCCGAATTGGGAATCTGTGTCAAAACTTTGTTAGGAATTATGTGATCCTTACTAGCTGGAAGTAAGGGAGATGGGGCATGAAGTTATTTCTAGGAGTTGGACACATACCAAGTTTAGCTCAGTTCTGGGCATCTTTGAAATACCTATACAAACTTGTTCCTACATAGTAACTTGCAACTATGAATGAAAATGTGCTTGCTTACAGCAACGTGCTGTATGTTCTGAATGCCCGAATTGGGAATCTGTGTCAAAACTTTGTTAGGAATAATGTGATCCTTGCTAGCTGGAAGTAAGGGAGATGGGGCATGAAGTTATTTCTAGGAGTTGGACACATACCAAGTTTAGCTCAGTTCTGGGCATCTTTGAAATACCTATACAAACTTGTTCCTACATAGTAACTTGCAACTTTGAATGAGAATGTGCTTGCTTACAGCAACGTGCTATATGTTCTGAATGCCCGAATTGGGAATCTGTGTCAAAACTTTGTTAGGAATTATGTGATCCTTACTAGCTGGAAGTAAGGGAGATGGGGCATGAAGTTATTTCTAGGAGTTGGACACATACCAAGTTTAGCTCAGTTCTGGGCATCTTTGAAATACCTATACAAACTTGTTCCTACATAGTAACTTGCATCATTAATGAGAATCTGCTTGCTTGCAGCAACGTGCTATATGTTCTGAATGCCCGAATAGGGAATCTGTGTCAAAACTTTGTTAGGAATTATGTGGTCCTTACTAGCTGGAAGTAAGGGAGATGGGGCATGAAGTTATTTCTAGGAGTTGGACACATAGCAAGTTTAGCTCAGTTCTGGGCATCTTTGAAATACCTATACAAACTTGTTCCTACATAGTAACTTGCAACTTTGAATGAGAATGTGCTTGCTTACAGCAACGTGCTATATGTTCTGAATGCCCGAATTGGGAATCTGTGTCAAATCTTTGTTAAGAATCATGTGATCCTTACTAGCTGGAAGTAAGGGAGATGGGGCATGAAGTTATTTCTAGGAGTTGGACACATACCAGGTTTAGCTCAGTTCTGGGCATCTTTGAAATACCTATACAAACTTGTTCCTACATAGTAACTTGCAACTTTGAAGGAGAATGTGCTTGCTTACAGCAACATGCTATATGTTCTGAATGCCCGAATTGGGAATCTGTGTCAAAACTTTGTTAGGAATTATGTGATCCTTACTAGCTGGAAGTAAGGGAGATGGGGCATGAAGTTATTTCTAGGAGTTGGACACATACCAAGTTTAGCTCAGTTCTGGGCATCTTTGAAATACCTATACAAACTTGTTCCTACATAGTAACTTGCAACTTTGAATGAGAATGTGCTTGCTTACAGCAACGTGCTATATGTTCTGAATGCCCGAATTGGCAATCTGTGTCAAATCTTTGTTAGGAATTATGTGATCCTTACTAGCTGGAAGTAAGGGAGATGGGGCATGAAGTTATTTCTAGGAGTTGGACACATACCAAGTTTAGCTCAGTTCTGGGCATCTTTGAAATACCTATACAAACTTGTTCCTACATAGTAACTTGCATCATTAATGAGAATCTGCTTGCTTGCAGCAACGTGCTATATGTTCTGAATGCCCGAATTGGGAATCTGTGTCAAAACTTTGTTAGGAATCATGTGATCCTTACTAGCTGGAAGTAAGGGAGATGGGGCATGAAGTTATTTCTAGGAGTTGGACACATACCAAGTTTAGCTCAGTTCTGGGCATCTTTGAAATACCTATACAAACTTGTTCCTACATAGTAACTTGCATCATTAATGAGAATCTGCTTGCTTGCAGCAACGTGCTATATGTTCTGAATGCCCGAATAGGGAATCTGTGTCAAAACTTTGTTAGGAATTATGTGGTCCTTACTAGCTGGAAGTAAGGGAGATGGGGCATGAAGTTATTTCTAGGAGTTGGACACATAGCAAGTTTAGCTCAGTTCTGGGCATCTTTGAAATACCTATACAAACTTGTTCCTACATAGTAACTTGCAACTTTGAATGAGAATGTGCTTGCTTACAGCAACGTGCTATATGTTCTGAATGCCCGAATTGGGAATCTGTGTCAAATCTTTGTTAAGAATCATGTGATCCTTACTAGCTGGAAGTAAGGGAGATGGGGCATGAAGTTATTTCTAGGAGTTGGACACATACCAGGTTTAGCTCAGTTCTGGGCATCTTTGAAATACCTATACAAACTTGTTCCTACATAGTAACTTGCAACTTTGAAGGAGAATGTGCTTGCTTACAGCAACATGCTATATGTTCTGAATGCCCGAATTGGGAATCTGTGTCAAAACTTTGTTAGGAATTATGTGATCCTTACTAGCTGGAAGTAAGGGAGATGGGGCATGAAGTTATTTCTAGGAGTTGGACACATACCAAGTTTAGCTCAGTTCTGGGCATCTTTGAAATACCTATACAAACTTGTTCCTACATAGTAACTTGCAACTTTGAATGAAAATGTGCTTGCTTACAGCAACGTGCTATATGTTCTGAATGCCCGAATTGGCAATCTGTGTCAAATCTTTGTTAGGAATTATGTGATCCTTACTAGCTGGAAGTAAGGGAGATGGGGCATGAAGTTATTTCTAGGAGTTGGACACATAGCAAGTTTAGCTCAGTTCTGGGCATCTTTGAAATACCTATACAAACTTGTTCCTACATAGTAACTTGCAACTTTGAATGAAAATGTGCTTGCTTACAGCAACGTGCTATATGTTCTGAATGCCCGAATTGGGAATCTCTGTCAAAACTTTGTTAGGAATTATGTGATCCTTACTAGCTGGAAGTAAGGGAGATGGGGCATGAAGTTATTTCTAGGAGTTGGACACATACCAAGTTTAGCTCAGTTCTGGGCATCTTTGAAATACCTATACAAACTTGTTCCTACATAGTAACTTGCATCTTTGAATGAGAATTTGCTTGCTTACAGCAACGTGCTATATGTTCTGAATGCCCGAATTGGGAATCTGTGTCAAAACTTTGTTAGGAATTATGTGATCCTTACTAGCTGGAAGTAAGGGAGATGGGGCATGAAGTTATTTCTAGGAGTTGGACACATACCAAGTTTAGCTCAGTTCTGGGCATCTTTGAAATACCTATACAAACTTGTTCCTACATAGTAACTTGCAACTATGAATGAAAATGTGCTTGCTTACAGCAACGTGCTGTATGTTCTGAATGCCCGAATTGGGAATCTGTGTCAAAACTTTGTTAGGAATAATGTGATCCTTGCTAGCTGGAAGTAAGGGAGATGGGGCATGAAGTTATTTCTAGGAGTTGGACACATACCAAGTTTAGCTCAGTTCTGGGCATCTTTGAAATACCTATACAAACTTGTTCCTACATAGTAACTTGCAACTTTGAATGAGAATGTGCTTGCTTACAGCAACGTGCTATATGTTCTGAATGCCCGAATTGGGAATCTGTGTCAAAACTTTGTTAGGAATTATGTGATCCTTACTAGCTGGAAGTAAGGGAGATGGGGCATGAAGTTATTTCTAGGAGTTGGACACATACCAAGTTTAGCTCAGTTCTGGGCATCTTTGAAATACCTATACAAACTTGTTCCTACATAGTAACTTGCATCATTAATGAGAATCTGCTTGCTTGCAGCAACGTGCTATATGTTCTGAATGCCCGAATAGGGAATCTGTGTCAAAACTTTGTTAGGAATTATGTGGTCCTTACTAGCTGGAAGTAAGGGAGATGGGGCATGAAGTTATTTCTAGGAGTTGGACACATAGCAAGTTTAGCTCAGTTCTGGGCATCTTTGAAATACCTATACAAACTTGTTCCTACATAGTAACTTGCAACTTTGAATGAGAATGTGCTTGCTTACAGCAACGTGCTATATGTTCTGAATGCCCGAATTGGGAATCTGTGTCAAATCTTTGTTAAGAATCATGTGATCCTTACTAGCTGGAAGTAAGGGAGATGGGGCATGAAGTTATTTCTAGGAGTTGGACACATACCAGGTTTAGCTCAGTTCTGGGCATCTTTGAAATACCTATACAAACTTGTTCCTACATAGTAACTTGCAACTTTGAAGGAGAATGTGCTTGCTTACAGCAACATGCTATATGTTCTGAATGCCCGAATTGGGAATCTGTGTCAAAACTTTGTTAGGAATTATGTGATCCTTACTAGCTGGAAGTAAGGGAGATGGGGCATGAAGTTATTTCTAGGAGTTGGACACATACCAAGTTTAGCTCAGTTCTGGGCATCTTTGAAATACCTATACAAACTTGTTCCTACATAGTAACTTGCAACTTTGAATGAAAATGTGCTTGCTTACAGCAACGTGCTATATGTTCTGAATGCCCGAATTGGCAATCTGTGTCAAATCTTTGTTAGGAATTATGTGATCCTTACTAGCTGGAAGTAAGGGAGATGGGGCATGAAGTTATTTCTAGGAGTTGGACACATACCAAGTTTAGCTCAGTTCTGGGCATCTTTGAAATACCTATACAAACTTGTTCCTACATAGTAACTTGCATCATTAATGAGAATCTGCTTGCTTGCAGCAACGTGCTATATGTTCTGAATGCCCGAATTGGGAATCTGTGTCAAAACTTTGTTAGGAATCATGTGATCCTTACTAGCTGGAAGTAAGGGAGATGGGGCATGAAGTTATTTCTAGGAGTTGGACACATACCAAGTTTAGCTCAGTTCTGGGCATCTTTGAAATACCTATACAAACTTGTTCCTACATAGTAACTTGCATCATTAATGAGAATCTGCTTGCTTGCAGCAACGTGCTATATGTTCTGAATGCCCGAATAGGGAATCTGTGTCAAAACTTTGTTAGGAATTATGTGGTCCTTACTAGCTGGAAGTAAGGGAGATGGGGCATGAAGTTATTTCTAGGAGTTGGACACATAGCAAGTTTAGCTCAGTTCTGGGCATCTTTGAAATACCTATACAAACTTGTTCCTACATAGTAACTTGCAACTTTGAATGAGAATGTGCTTGCTTACAGCAACGTGCTATATGTTCTGAATGCCCGAATTGGGAATCTGTGTCAAATCTTTGTTAAGAATCATGTGATCCTTACTAGCTGGAAGTAAGGGAGATGGGGCATGAAGTTATTTCTAGGAGTTGGACACATACCAGGTTTAGCTCAGTTCTGGGCATCTTTGAAATACCTATACAAACTTGTTCCTACATAGTAACTTGCAACTTTGAAGGAGAATGTGCTTGCTTACAGCAACATGCTATATGTTCTGAATGCCCGAATTGGGAATCTGTGTCAAAACTTTGTTAGGAATTATGTGATCCTTACTAGCTGGAAGTAAGGGAGATGGGGCATGAAGTTATTTCTAGGAGTTGGACACATACCAAGTTTAGCTCAGTTCTGGGCATCTTTGAAATACCTATACAAACTTGTTCCTACATAGTAACTTGCAACTTTGAATGAAAATGTGCTTGCTTACAGCAACGTGCTATATGTTCTGAATGCCCGAATTGGCAATCTGTGTCAAATCTTTGTTAGGAATTATGTGATCCTTACTAGCTGGAAGTAAGGGAGATGGGGCATGAAGTTATTTCTAGGAGTTGGATACATACCAAGTTTAGCTCAGTTCTGGGCATCTTTGAAATAACTATACAAACTTGTTCCTACATAGTAACTTGCAACTTTCAATGAGAATGTGCTTGCTTACAGCAACGTGCTATATGTTCTGAATGCCCGAATTGGGAATCTGTGTCAAAACTTTGTTAGGAATTATGTGATCCTTACTAGCTGGAAGTAAGGGAGATGGGGCATGAAGTTATTTCTTGGAGTTGGACACATACCGAGTTTAGGTCAGTTCTGGGCATCTTTGAAATACCTATACAAACTTGTTCCTACATAGTAACTTGCAACTTTGAAGGAGAATGTGCTTGCTTACAGCAACGTGCTATATGTTCTGAATGCCCGAATGGGGAATCTGTGTCAAAACTTTGTTAGGAATTATGTGATCCTTACTAGCTGGAAGTAAGGGAGATGGGGCATGAAGTTATTTCTAGGAGTTGGACACATACCGAGTTTAGCTCAGTTCTGGGCATCTTTGAAATACCTATACAAACTTGCTCTTACATAGTAACTTGCATCTTTGAATGAGAATCTGCTTGCTTACAGCAACGTGCTATATGTTCTGAATGCCCGAATTGGGAATCTGTGTCAAAACTTTGTTAGGAATTATGTGATCCTTACTAGCTGGAAGTAAGGGAGATGGGGCATGAAGTTATTTCTAGGAGTTGGACACATACCGAGTTTAGCTCAGTTCTGGGCATCTTTGAAATACCTATACAAACTTGTTCCTACGTAGTAACTTGCAACATTGAATGAAAATGTGCTTGCTTACAGCAACGTGCTATATGTTCTAATGCCCGAATTGGGAATCTGTGTCAAAACTTTGTTAGGAATTATGTGATCCTTACTAGCTGGAAGTAAGGGAGATGGGGCATGAAGTTATTTCTAGGAGTTGGACACATACCAAGTTTAGCTCAGTTCTGGGCATCTTTGAAATACCTATACAAACTTGTTCCTACCTAGTAACTTGCATCTTTGAATGAGAATGTGCTTGCTTACAGCAACGTGCTATATGTTCTGAATGCCCGAATGGGGAATCTGTGTCAAAACTTTGTTAGGAATTATGTGATCCTTACTAGCTGGAAGTAAGGGAGATGGGGCATGAAGTTATTTCTTGGAGTTGGAGACATACCGAGTTTAGCTCAGTTCTGGGCATCTTTGAAATACCTATACAAACTTGTTCCTACATAGTAACTTGCATCTTTGAATGAGAATGTGCTTGCTTACAGTAACGTGCTATATGTTCTGAATGCCCGAATTGGCAATCTGTGTCAAAACTTTGTTAGGAATTATGTGATCCTTACTAGCTGGAAGTAAGGGAGATGGGGCATGAAGTTATTTCTAGGAGTTGGACACATACCGAGTTTAGCTAAGTTCTGGGCATCTTTGAAATACCTATACAAACTTGTTCCTACATAGTAACTTGCATCTTTGAATGAGAATCTGCTTGCTTACAGCAACGTGCTATATGTTCTGAATGCCCGAATTGGGAATCTGTGTCAAAACTTTGTTAGGAATTATGTGATCCTTACTAGCTGGAAGTAAGGGAGATGGGGCATGAAGTTATTTCTAGGAGTTGGACACATACCGAGTTTAGCTCAGTTCTGGGCATCTTTGAAATACCTATACAAACTTGTTCCTACGTAGTAACTTGCAACATTGAATGAAAATGTGCTTGCTTACAGCAACGTGCTATATGTTCTAATGCCCGAATTGGGAATCTGTGTCAAATTTTGTTAGGAATAATGTGATCCTTACTAGCTGGAAGTAAGGGAGATGGGCATGAAGTTATTTCTAGGAGTTGGACACATACCAAGTTTAGCTCAGTTCTGGGCATCTTTGAAATACCTATACAAACTTGTTCCTACATAGTAACTTGCAACTTTGAATGAGAATGCGCTTGCTTACAGCAACGTGCTATATGTTCTGAATGCCCGAATTGGCAATCTGTGTCAAAACTTTGTTAGGAATTATGTGATCCTTACTAGCTGGAAGTAAGGGAGATGGGGCATGAAGTTATTTCTAGGAGTTGGACACATACCGAGTTTAGCTCAGTTCTGGGCATCTTTGAAATACCTATACAAACTTGTTCCTACAGAGTAACTTGCATCATTAATGAGAATCTGCTTGCTTGCAGCAACGTGCTATATGTTCTGAATGCCCGAATAGGGAATCTGTGTCAAAACTTTGTTAGGAATTATGTGATCCTTACTAGCTGGAAGTAAGGGAGATGGGGCATGAAGTTATTTCTAGGAGTTGGACACATAGCAAGTTTAGCTCAGTTCTGGGCATCTTTGAAATTCCTATACAAACTTGTTCCTACATAGTAACTTGCAACTTTGAATGAGAATGTGCTTGCTTACAGCAACGTGCTATATGTTCTGAATGCCCGAATTGGGAATCTGTGTCAAATCTTTGTTAGGAATCATGTGATCCTTACTAGCTGGGAGTAAGTGAGATGGGGCATGAAGTTATTTCTAGGAGTTGGACACATACCAAGTTTAGCTCAGTTCTGGGCATCTTTGAAATACCTATACAAACTTGTTCCTACATAGTAACTTGCAACTTTGAAGGAGAATGTGCCTGCTTACAGCAACGTGCTGTATGTTCTGAATGCCCGAATTGGGAATCTGTGTCAAAACTTTGTTAGGAATCATGTGATCCTTACTAGCTGGAAGTAAGGGAGATGGGGCATGAAGTTATTTCTAGGAGTTGGACACATACCGAGTTTAGCTCAGTTCTGGGCATCTTTGAAATACCTATACAAACTTGTTCCTACGTAGTAACTTGCAACATTGAATGAAAATGTGCTTGCTTACAGCAACGTGCTATATGTTCTAATGCCCGAATTGGGAATCTGTGTCAAAACTTTGTTAGGAATTATGTGATCCTTACTAGCTGGAAGTAAGGGAGATGGGGCATGAAGTTATTTCTAGGAGTTGGACACATACCAAGTTTAGCTCAGTTCTGGGCATCTTTGAAATACCTATACAAACTTGTTCCTACCTAGTAACTTGCATCTTTGAATGAGAATGTGCTTGCTTACAGCAACGTGCTATATGTTCTGAATGCCCGAATGGGGAATCTGTGTCAAAACTTTGTTAGGAATTATGTGATCCTTACTAGCTGGAAGTAAGGGAGATGGGGCATGAAGTTATTTCTAGGAGTTGGAGACATACCGAGTTTAGCTCAGTTCTGGGCATCTTTGAAATACCTATACAAACTTGTTCCTACATAGTAACTTGCATCTTTGAATGAGAATGTGCTTGCTTACAGTAACGTGCTATATGTTCTGAATGCCCGAATTGGCAATCTGTGTCAAAACTTTGTTAGGAATTATGTGATCCTTACTAGCTGGAAGTAAGGGAGATGGGGCATGAAGTTATTTCTAGGAGTTGGACACATACCGAGTTTAGCTCAGTTCTGGGCATCTTTGAAATACCTATACAAACTTGTTCCTACATAGTAACTTGCATCTTTGAATGAGAATCTGCTTGCTTACAGCAACGTGCTATATGTTCTGAATGCCCGAATTGGGAATCTGTGTCAAAACTTTGTTAGGAATTATGTGATCCTTACTAGCTGGAAGTAAGGGAGATGGGGCATGAAGTTATTTCTAGGAGTTGGACACATACCGAGTTTAGCTCAGTTCTGGGCATCTTTGAAATACCTATACAAACTTGTTCCTACGTAGTAACTTGCAACATTGAATGAAAATGTGCTTGCTTACAGCAACGTGCTATATGTTCTAATGCCCGAATTGGGAATCTGTGTCAAATTTTGTTAGGAATAATGTGATCCTTACTAGCTGGAAGTAAGGTAGATGGGCATGAAGTTATTTCTAGGAGTTGGACACATACCAAGTTTAGCTCAGTTCTGGGCATCTTTGAAATACCTATACAAACTTGTTCCTACATAGTAACTTGCAACTTTGAATGAGAATGCGCTTGCTTACAGCAACGTGCTATATGTTCTGAATGCCCGAATTGGCAATCTGTGTCAAAACTTTGTTAGGAATTATGTGATCCTTACTAGCTGGAAGTAAGGGAGATGGGGCATGAAGTTATTTCTAGGAGTTGGACACATACCGAGTTTAGCTCAGTTCTGGGCATCTTTGAAATACCTATACAAACTTGTTCCTACATAGTAACTTGCATCTTTGAATGAGAATCTGCTTGCTTACAGCAACGTGCTATATGTTCTGAATGCCCGAATTGGGAATCTGTGTCAAAACTTTGTTAGGAATTATGTGATCCTTACTAGCTGGAAGTAAGGGAGATGGGGCATGAAGTTATTTCTAGGAGTTGGACACATACCAAGTTTAGCTCAGTTCTGGGCATCTTTGAAATACCTATACAAACTTGTTCCTACATAGTAACTTGCAACTTTCAATGAGAATGTGCTTGCTTACAGCAACGTGCTATATGTTCTGAATGCCCGAATTGGGAATCTGTGTCAAAACTTTGTTAGGAATTATGTGATCCTTACTAGCTGGAAGTAAGGGAGATGGGGCATGAAGTTATTTCTAGGAGTTGGACACATACCGAGTTTAGCTCAGTTCTGGGCATCTTTGAAATACCTATACAAACTTGTTCCTACATAGTAACTTGCAACTTTGAATGAGAATGTGCTTGCTTATAGCAACGTGCTATATGTTCTGAATGCCCGAATTGGGAATCTGTGTCAAAAACTTTGTTAGGAATTATGTGATCCTTACTAGCTGGAAGTAAGGGAGATGGGGCATGAAGTTATTTCTTGGAGTTGGAGACATACCGAGTTTAGCTCTGTTCTGGGCATCTTTGAATTACCTATACAAACTTGTTCCTACATAGTAACTTGCATCTTTGAATGAGAATGTGCTTGCTTACAGTAACGTGCTATATGTTCTGAATGCCCGAATTGGCAATCTGTGTCAAAACTTTGTTAGGAATTATGTGATCCTTACTAGCTGGAAGTAAGGGAGATGGGGCATGAAGTTATTTCTAGGAGTTGGACACATACCGAGTTTAGCTCAGTTCTGGGCATCTTTGAAATACCTATACAAACTTGTTCCTACATAGTAACTTGCATCTTTGAATGAGAATCTGCTTGCTTACAGCAACGTGCTATATGTTCTGAATGCCCGAATTGGGAATCTGTGTCAAAACTTTGTTAGGAATTATGTGATCCTTACTAGCTGGAAGTAAGGGAGATGGGGCATGAAGTTATTTCTAGGAGTTGGACACATACCAAGTTTAGCTCAGTTCTGGGCATCTTTGAAATACCTATACAAACTTGTTCCTACATAGTAACTTGCAACATTGAATGAAAATGTGCTTGCTTACAGCAACGTGCTATATGTTCTGAATGAACGAATTGGGAATCTGTGTCAAAACTTTGTTAGGAATTATGTGATCCTTACTAGCTGGAAGTAAGGGAGATGGGGCATGAAGTTATTTCTAGGAGTTGGACACATACCAAGTTTAGCTCAGTTCTGGGCATCTTTGAAATACCTATACAAACTTGTTCCTACATAGTAACTTGCATCTTTGAATGAAAATGTGCCTGCTTACAGCAACGTGCTATATGTTCTGAATGCCCGAATTGGGAATCTGTGTCAAAACTTTGTTAGGAATTATGTGATCCTTACTAGCTGGAAGTAAGGGAGATGGGGCATGAAGTTATTTCTAGGAGTTGGACACATACCAAGTTTAGCTCAGTTCTGGGCATCTTTGAAATACCTATACAAACTTGTTCCTACCTAGTAACTTGCATCTTTGAATGAGAATGTGCTTGCTTACAGCAACGTGCTATATGTTCTGAATGCCCGAATTGGCAATCTGTGTCAAAACTTTGTTAGGATTATGTGATCCTTACTAGCTGGAAGTAAGGGAGATGGGGCATGAAGTTATTTCTAGGAGTTGGACACATACCAAGATTAGCTCAGTTCTGGGCATCTTTGAAATACCTATACAAACTTGTTCCTACATAGTAACTTGCATCTTTGAATGAGAATCTGCTTGCTTACACTAACGTGCTATATGTTCTGAATGCCCGAATTGGGAATCTGTGTCAAAACTTTGTTAGGAATTATGTGATCCTTACTAGCTGGAAGTAAGGGAGATGGGGCATGAAGTTATTTCTAGGAGTTGGACACATACCAAGTTTAGCTCAGTTCTGGGCATCTTTGAAATACCTATACAAACTTGTTCCTACATAGTAACTTGCAACTTTGAATGAAAATGTGCCTGCTTACAGCAACGTGCTATATGTTCTGAATGCCCGAATTGGCAGTCTGTGTCAAAACTTTGTTAGGAATTATGTGATCCTTACTAGCTGGAAGTAAGGGAGATGGGGCATGAAGTTATTTCTAGGAGTTGGACACATACCAAGTTTAGCTCAGTTCTGGGCATCTTTGAAATACCTATACAAACTTGTTCCTACATAGTAACTTGCATCTTTGAATGAGAATGTGCTTGCTTACAGTAACGTGCTATATGTTCTGAATGCCCGAATTGGGAATCTGTGTCAAAACTTTGTTAGGAATTATGTGATCCTTACTAGCTGGAAGTAAGGGAGATGGGGCATGAAGTTATTTCTAGGAGTTGGACACATACCGAGTTTAGCTCAGTTCTGGGCATCTTTGAAATACCTATACAAACTTGTTCCTACATAGTAACTTGCATCTTTGAATGAGAATCTGCTTGCTTACAGCAACGTGCTATATGTTCTGAATGCCCGAATTGGCAATCTGTGTCAAAACTTTGTTAGGAATTATGTGATCCTTACTAGCTGGAAGTAAGGGAGATGGGGCATGAAGTTATTTCTAGGAGTTGGACACATACCGAGTTTAGCTCAGTTCTGGGCATCTTTGAAATACCTATACAAACTTGTTCCTACATAGTAACTTGCATCTTTGAATGAGAATCTGCTTGCTTACAGCAACGTGCTATATGTTCTGAATGCCCGAATTGGGAATCTGTGTCAAAACTTTGTTAGGATTATGTGATCCTTACTAGCTGGAAGTAAGGGAGATGGGGCATGAAGTTATTTCTAGGAGTTGGAGACATACCGAGTTTAGCTCAGTTCTGGGCATCTTTGAATTACCTATACAAACTTGTTCCTACATAGTAACTTGCATCTTTGAATGAGAATGTGCTTGCTTACAGTAACGTGAAATATGTTCTGAATGCCCGAATTGGCAATCTGTGTCAAAACTTTGTTAGGAATTATGTGATCCTTACTAGCTGGAAGTAAGGGAGATGGGGCATGAAGTTATTTCTAGGAGTTGGACACATACCGAGTTTAGCTCAGTTCTGGGCATCTTTGAAATACCTATACAAACTTGTTCCTACATAGTAACTTGCATCTTTGAATGAGAATCTGCTTGCTTACAGCAACGTGCTATATGTTCTGAATGCCCGAATTGGGAATCTGTGTCAAAACTTTGTTAGGAATTATGTGATCCTTACTAGCTGGAAGTAAGGGAGATGGGGCATGAAGTTATTTCTAGGAGTTGGACACATACCAAGTTTAGCTCAGTTCTGGGCATCTTTGAAATACCTATACAAACTTGTTCCTACATAGTAACTTGCAACATTGAATGAAAATGTGCTTGCTTACAGCAACGTGCTATATGTTCTGAATGAACGAATTGGGAATCTGTGTCAAAACTTTGTTAGGAATTATGTGATCCTTACTAGCTGGAAGTAAGGGAGATGGGGCATGAAGTTATTTCTAGGAGTTGGACACATACCAAGTTTAGCTCAGTTCTGGGCATCTTTGAAATACCTATACAAACTTGTTCCTACATAGTAACTTGCATCTTTGAATGAAAATGTGCCTGCTTACAGCAACGTGCTATATGTTCTGAATGCCCGAATTGGGAATCTGTGTCAAAACTTTGTTAGGAATTATGTGATCCTTACTAGCTGGAAGTAAGGGAGATGGGGCATGAAGTTATTTCTAGGAGTTGGACACATACCAAGTTTAGCTCAGTTCTGGGCATCTTTGAAATACCTATACAAACTTGTTCCTACCTAGTAACTTGCATCTTTGAATGAGAATGTGCTTGCTTACAGCAACGTGCTATATGTTCTGAATGCCCGAATTGGCAATCTGTGTCAAAACTTTGTTAGGATTATGTGATCCTTACTAGCTGGAAGTAAGGGAGATGGGGCATGAAGTTATTTCTAGGAGTTGGACACATACCAAGATTAGCTCAGTTCTGGGCATCTTTGAAATACCTATACAAACTTGTTCCTACATAGTAACTTGCATCTTTGAATGAGAATCTGCTTGCTTACACTAACGTGCTATATGTTCTGAATGCCCGAATTGGGAATCTGTGTCAAAACTTTGTTAGGAATTATGTGATCCTTACTAGCTGGAAGTAAGGGAGATGGGGCATGAAGTTATTTCTAGGAGTTGGACACATACCAAGTTTAGCTCAGTTCTGGGCATCTTTGAAATACCTATACAAACTTGTTCCTACATAGTAACTTGCAACTTTGAATGAAAATGTGCCTGCTTACAGCAACGTGCTATATGTTCTGAATGCCCGAATTGGCAGTCTGTGTCAAAACTTTGTTAGGAATTATGTGATCCTTACTAGCTGGAAGTAAGGGAGATGGGGCATGAAGTTATTTCTAGGAGTTGGACACATACCAAGTTTAGCTCAGTTCTGGGCATCTTTGAAATACCTATACAAACTTGTTCCTACATAGTAACTTGCATCTTTGAATGAGAATGTGCTTGCTTACAGTAACGTGCTATATGTTCTGAATGCCCGAATAGGGAATCTGTGTCAAAACTTTGTTAGGAATTTTGTGATCCTTACTAGCTGGAAGTAAGGGAGATGGGGCATGAAGTTATTTCTAGGAGTTGGACACATACCGAGTTTAGCTCAGTTCTGGGCATCTTTGAAATACCTATACAAACTTGTTCCTACATAGTAACTTGCATCTTTGAATGAGAATCTGCTTGCTTACAGCAACGTGCTATATGTTCTGAATGCCCGAATTGGCAATCTGTGTCAAAACTTTGTTAGGAATTATGTGATCCTTACTAGCTGGAAGTAAGGGAGATGGGGCATGAAGTTATTTCTAGGAGTTGGACACATACCGAGTTTAGCTCAGTTCTGGGCATCTTTGAAATACCTATACAAACTTGTTCCTACATAGTAACTTGCATCTTTGAATGAGAATCTGCTTGCTTACAGCAACGTGCTATATGTTCTGAATGCCCGAATTGGGAATCTGTGTCAAAACTTTGTTAGGATTATGTGATCCTTACTAGCTGGAAGTAAGGGAGATGGGGCATGAAGTTATTTCTAGGAGTTGGACACATACCGAGTTTAGCTCAGTTCTGGGCATCTTTGAAATACCTATACAAACTTGTTCCTACATAGTAACTTGCATCTTTGAATGAGAATCTGCTTGCTTACAGCAACGTGCTATATGTTCTGAATGCCCGAATTGGCAATCTGTGTCAAAACTTTGTTAGGAATTATGTGATCCTTACTAGCTGGAAGTAAGGGAGATGGGGCATGAAGTTATTTCTAGGAGTTGGACACATACCAAGTTTAGCTTAGTTCTGGGCATCTTTGAAATACCTATACAAACTTGTTCCTACATAGTAACTTGCAACTTTGAATGAAAATGTGCTTGCTTACAGCACGTGCTGTATGTTCTGAATGCCCGAATTGGGAATCTGTGTCAAAACTTTGTTAGGAATCATGTGATCCTTACTAGCTGGAAGTAAGGGAGATGGGGCATGAAGTTATTTCTAGGAGTTGGACACATACCAAGTTTAGCTCAGTTCTGGGCATCTTTGAAATACCTTTACAAACTTGTTCCTACATAGTAACTTGCAACTTTGAATGAAAATGTGCTTGCTTACAGCAACGTGCTATATGTTCTGAATGCCCGAATTGGGAATCTGTGTCAAAACTTTGTTAGGAATAATGTGATCCTTACTAGCTGGAAGTAAGGGAGATGGGGCATGAAGTTATTTCTAGGAGTTGGACACATACCAAGTTTAGCTCAGTTCTGGGCATCTTTGAAATACCTATACAAACTTGTTCCTACATAGTAACTTGCAACTTTGAATGAGAATGTGCTTGCTTACAGCAACGTGCTATATGTTCTGAATGCCCGAATTGGGAATCTGTGTCAAAACTTTGTTAGGAATTATGTGATCCTTACTAGCTGGAAGTAAGGGAGATGGGGCATGAAGTTATTTCTAGGAGTTGGACACATACCAAGTTTAGCTCAGTTCTGGGCATCTTTGAAATACCTATACAAACTTGTTCCTACATAGTAACTTGCATCATTAATGAGAATCTGCTTGCTTGCAGCAACGTGCTATATGTTCTGAATGCCCGAATAGGGAATCTGTGTCAAAACTTTTTAGGAATTATGTGATCCTTACTAGCTGGAAGTAAGGGAGATGGGGCATGAAGTTATTTCTAGGAGTTGGACACATAGCAAGTTTAGCTCAGTTCTGGGCATCTTTGAAATACCTATACAAACTTGTTCCTACATAGTAACTTGCAACTTTGAATGAGAATGTGCTTGCTTGCAGCAACGTGCTATATGTTCTGAATGCCCGAATAGGGAATCTGTGTCAAATCTTTGTTAGGAATCATGTGATCCTTACTAGCTGGAAGTAAGGGAGATGGGGCATGAAGTTATTTCTAGGAGTTGGACACATACCAAGTTTAGCTCAGTTCTGGGCATCTTTGAAATACCTATACAAACTTGTTCCTACATAGTAACTTGCAACTTTGAAGGAGAATGTGCTTGCTTACAGCAACATGCTATATGTTCTGAATGCCCGAATTGGGAAACTGTGTCAAAACTTTGTTAGGAATTATGTGATCCTTACTAGCTGGAAGTAAGGGAGATGGGGCATGAAGTTATTTCTAGGAGTTGGACACAGACCAAGTTTAGCTCAGTTCTGGGCATCTTTGAAATACCTATACAAACTTGTTCCTACATAGTAACTTGCAACTTTGAAGGAGAATGTGCTTGCTTACAGCAACGTGCTATATGTTCTGAATGCCCGAATAGGGAATCTGTGTCAAAACTTTGTTAGGAATTATGTGATCCTTACTAGCTGGAAGTAAGGGAGATGGGGCATGATGTTATTTCTAGGAGTTGGACACATAGCAAGTTTAGCTCAGTTCTGGGCATCTTTGAAATACCTATACAAACTTGTTCCTACATAGTAACTTGCAACTTTGAATGAGAATGTGCTTGCTTACAGCAACGTGCTATATGTTCTGAATGCCCGAATTGGGAATCTGTGTCAAATCTTTGTTAGGAATCATGTGATCCTTACTAGCTGGAAGTAAGGGAGATGGGGCATGAAGTTATTTCTAGGAGTTGGACACATACCAAGTTTAGCTCAGTTCTGGGCATCTTTGAAATACCTATACAAACTTGTTCCTACATAGTAACTTGCAACTTTGAAGGAGAATGTGCCTGCTTACAGCAACATGCTATATGTTCTGAATGCCCGAATTGGGAAACTGTGTCAAATCTTTGTTAGGAATTATGTGATCCTTACTAGCTGGAAGTAAGGGAGATGGGGCATGAAGTTATTTCTAGGAGTTGGACACATACCAAGTTTAGCTCAGTTCTGGGCATCTTTGAAATACCTATACAAACTTGTTCCTACATAGTAACTTGCATCTTTGAATGAGAATCTGCTTGCTTACACTAACGTGCTATATGTTCTGAATGCCCGAATTGGGAATCTGTGTCAAAACTTTGTTAGGAATTATGTGATCCTTACTAGCTGGAAGTAAGGGAGATGGGGCATGAAGTTATTTCTAGGAGTTGGACACATACCAAGTTTACCTCAGTTCTGGGCATCTTTGAAATACCTATACAAACTTGTTCCTACATAGTAACTTGCAACTTTGAATGAAAATGTGCCTGCTTACAGCAACGTGCTATATGTTCTGAATGCCCGAATTGGGAATCTGTGTCAAAACTTTGTTAGGAATTATGTGATCCTTACTAGCTGGAAGTAAGGGAGATGGGGCATGAAGTTATTTCTAGGAGTTGGACACATACCAAGTTTAGCTCAGTTCTGGGCATCTTTGAAATACCTATACAAACTTGTTCCTACATAGTAACTTGCAACTTTGAATGAGAATGTGCTTGCTTACAGCAACGTGCTATATGTTCTGAATGCCCGAATTGGGAATCTGTGTCAAATCTTTGTTAGGAATCATGTGATCCTTACTAGCTGGAAGTAAGGGAGATGGGGCATGAAGTTATTTCTAGGAGTTGGACACATACCAAGTTTAGCTCAGTTCTGGGCATCTTTGAAATACCTATACAAACTTGTTCCTACATAGTAACTTGCAACTTTGAAGGAGAATGTGCCTGCTTACAGCAACATGCTATATGTTCTGAATGCCCGAATTGGGAAACTGTGTCAAAACTTTGTTAGGAATTATGTGATCCTTACTAGCTGGAAGTAAGGGAGATGGGGCATGAAGTTATTTCTAGGAGTTGGACACATACCAAGTTTAGCTCAGTTCTGGGCATCTTGAAATACCTATACAAACTTGTTCCTACATAGTAACTTGCAACTTTCAATGAGAATGTGCTTGCTTACAGCAACGTGCTATATGTTCTGAATGCCCGAATTGGGAATCTGTGTCAAAACTTTGTTAGGAATTATGTGATCCTTACTACCTGGAAGTAAGGGAGATGGGGCATGAAGTTATTTCTAGGAGTTGGACACATACCGAGTTTAGCTCAGTTCTGGGCATCTTTGAAATACCTATACAAACTTGTTCCTACATAGTAACTTGCAACTTTGAATGAGAATGTGCTTGCTTACAGCAACGTGCTATATGTTCTGAATGCCCGAATTGGGAATCTGTGTCAAAACTTTGTTAGGAATTATGTGATCCTTACTAGCTGGAAGTAAGGGAGATGGGGCATGAAGTTATTTCTTGGAGTTGGAGACATACCGAGTTTAGCTCAGTTCTGGGCATCTTTGAAATACCTATACGAACTTGTTCCTACATAGTAACTTGCATCTTTGAATGAGAATGTGCTTGCTTACAGTAACGTGCTATATGTTCTGAATGCCCGAATTGGCAATCTGTGTCAAAACTTTGTTAGGAATTATGTGATCCTTACTAGCTGGAAGTAAGGGAGATGGGGCATGAAGTTATTTCTAGGAGTTGGACACATACCGAGTTTAGCTCAGTTCTGGGCATCTTTGAAATACCTATACAAACTTGTTCCTACATAGTAACTTGCATCTTTGAATGAGAATCTGCTTGCTTACAGCAACGTGCTATATGTTCTGAATGCCCGAATTGGGAATCTGTGTCAAAACTTTGTTAGGAATTATGTGATCCTTACTAGCTGGAAGTAAGGGAGATGGGGCATGAAGTTATTTCTAGGAGTTGGACACATACCAAGTTTAGCTCAGTTCTGGGCATCTTTGAAATACCTATACAAACTTGTTCCTACATAGTAACTTGCAACATTGAATGAAAATGTGCTTGCTTACAGCAACGTGCTATATGTTCTAATGCCCGAATTGGGAATCTGTGTCAAAACTTTGTTAGGAATAATGTGATCCTTACTAGCTGGAAGTAAGGGAGATGGGGCATGAAGTTATTTCTAGGAGTTGGACACATACCAAGTTTAGCTCAGTTCTGGGCATCTTTGAAATACCTATACAAACTTGTTCCTACATAGTAACTTGCAACTTTGAAGGAGAATGTGCTTGCTTACAGCAACGTGCTATATGTTCTGAATGCCCGAATTGGGAATCTGTGTCAAAACTTTGTTAGGAATTATGTGATCCTTACTAGCTGGAAGTAAGGGAGATGGGGCATGAAGTTATTTCTAGGAGTTGGACACATACCAAGTTTAGCTCAGTTCTGGGCATCTTTGAAATACCTATACAAACTTGTTCCTACATAGTAACTTGCATCTTTGAATGAGAATCTGCTTGCTTACACTAACGTGCTATATGTTCTGAATGCCCGAATTGGGAATCTGTGTCAAAACTTTGTTAGGAATTATGTGATCCTTACTAGCTGGAAGTAAGGGAGATGGGGCATGAAGTTATTTCTAGGAGTTGGACACATACCAAGTTTAGCTCAGTTCTGGGCATCTTTGAAATACCTATACAAACTTGTTCCTACATAGTAACTTGCAACTTTGAATGAGAATGTGCCTGCTTACAGCAACGTGCTATATGTTCTGAATGCCCGAATTGGCAGTCTGTGTCAAATCTTTGTTAGGAATTATGTGATCCTTACTAGCTGGAAGTAAGGGAGATGGGGCATGAAGTTATTTCTAGGAGTTGGACACATACCAAGTTTAGCTCAGTTCTGGGCATCTTTGAAATACCTATACAAACTTGTTCCTACATAGTAACTTGCAACTTTGAATGAGAATGTGCCTGCTTACAGCAACGTCCTATATGTTCTGAATGTCCGAATTGGGAATCTGTGTCAAAACTTTGTTAGGAATTATGTGATCCTTACTAGCTGGAAGTAAGGGAGATGGGGCATGAAGTTATTTCTAGGAGTTGGACACATACCAAGTTTAGCTCAGTTCTGGGCATCTTTGAAATACCTATACAAACTTGTTCCTACATAGTAACTTGCAACTTTGAATGAGAATGTGCCTGCTTACAGCAACGTGCTATATGTTCTGAATGCCCGAATTGGGAATCTGTGTCAAAACTTTGTTAGGAATTATGTGATCCTTACTAGCTGGAAGTAAGGGAGATGGGGCATGAAGTTATTTCTAGGAGTTGGACACATACCAAGTTTAGCTCAGTTCTGGGCATCTTTGAAATACCTATACAAACTTGTTCCTACATAGTAACTTGCATCTTTGAATGAGAATGTGCTTGCTTACAGCAACGTGCTATATGTTCTGAATGCCCGAATTGGGAATCTGTGTCAAAACTTTGTTAGGAATTATGTGATCCTTACTACCTGGAAGTAAGGGAGATGGGGCATGAAGTTATTTCTAGGAGTTGGACACATACCGAGTTTAGCTCAGTTCTGGGCATCTTTGAAATACCTATACAAACTTGTTCCTACATAGTAACTTGCATCTTTGAATGAGAATCTGCTTGCTTACAGCAACGTGCTATATGTTCTGAATGCCCGAATTGGGAATCTGTGTCAAAACTTTGTTAGGAATTATGTGATCCTTACTAGCTGGAAGTAAGGGAGATGGGGCATGAAGTTATTTCTAGGAGTTGGACACATACCAAGTTTAGCTCAGTTCTGGGCATCTTTGAAATACCTATACAAACTTGTTCCTACATAGTAACTTGCAACATTGAATGAAAATGTGCTTGCTTACAGCAACGTGCTATATGTTCTAATGCCCGAATTGGGAATCTGTGTCAAAACTTTGTTAGGAATAATGTGATCCTTACTAGCTGGAAGTAAGGGAGATGGGGCATGAAGTTATTTCTAGGAGTTGGACACATACCAAGTTTAGCTCAGTTCTGGGCATCTTTGAAATACCTATACAAACTTGTTCCTACATAGTAACTTGCAACTTTGAAGGAGAATGTGCTTGCTTACAGCAACGTGCTATATGTTCTGAATGCCCGAATTGGGAATCTGTGTCAAAACTTTGTTAGGAATTATGTGATCCTTACTAGCTGGAAGTAAGGGAGATGGGGCATGAAGTTATTTCTAGGAGTTGGACACATACCAAGTTTAGCTCAGTTCTGGGCATCTTTGAAATACCTATACAAACTTGTTCCTACATAGTAACTTGCATCTTTGAATGAGAATCTGCTTGCTTACACTAACGTGCTATATGTTCTGAATGCCCGAATTGGGAATCTGTGTCAAAACTTTGTTAGGAATTATGTGATCCTTACTAGCTGGAAGTAAGGGAGATGGGGCATGAAGTTATTTCTAGGAGTTGGACACATACCAAGTTTAGCTCAGTTCTGGGCATCTTTGAAATACCTATACAAACTTGTTCCTACATAGTAACTTGCAACTTTGAATGAGAATGTGCCTGCTTACAGCAACGTGCTATATGTTCTGAATGCCCGAATTGGCAGTCTGTGTCAAATCTTTGTTAGGAATTATGTGATCCTTACTAGCTGGAAGTAAGGGAGATGGGGCATGAAGTTATTTCTAGGAGTTGGACACATACCAAGTTTAGCTCAGTTCTGGGCATCTTTGAAATACCTATACAAACTTGTTCCTACATAGTAACTTGCAACTTTGAATGAGAATGTGCCTGCTTACAGCAACGTCCTATATGTTCTGAATGTCCGAATTGGGAATCTGTGTCAAAACTTTGTTAGGAATTATGTGATCCTTACTAGCTGGAAGTAAGGGAGATGGGGCATGAAGTTATTTCTAGGAGTTGGACACATACCAAGTTTAGCTCAGTTCTGGGCATCTTTGAAATACCTATACAAACTTGTTCCTACATAGTAACTTGCAACTTTGAATGAGAATGTGCCTGCTTACAGCAACGTGCTATATGTTCTGAATGCCCGAATTGGGAATCTGTGTCAAAACTTTGTTAGGAATTATGTGATCCTTACTAGCTGGAAGTAAGGGAGATGGGGCATGAAGTTATTTCTAGGAGTTGGACACATACCAAGTTTAGCTCAGTTCTGGGCATCTTTGAAATACCTATACAAACTTGTTCCTACATAGTAACTTGCATCTTTGAATGAGAATGTGCTTGCTTACAGCAACGTGCTATATGTTCTGAATGCCCGAATTGGGAATCTGTGTCAAAACTTTGTTAGGAATTATGTGATCCTTACTAGCTGGAAGTAAGGGAGATGGGGCATGAAGTTATTTCTAGGAGTTGGACACATACCAAGTTTAGCTCAGTTCTGGGCATCTTTGAAATACCTATACAAACTTGTTCCTACATAGTAACTTGCAACTTTGAATGACAATGTGCTTGCTTACAGCAACGTGCTGTATGTTCTGAATGCCCGAATTTGGAATCTGTGTCAAAACTTTGTTAGGAATTATGTGATCCTTACTAGCTGGAAGTAAGGGAGATGGGGCATGAAGTTATTTCTAGGAGTTGGACACATACCAAGTTTAGCTCAGTTCTGGGCATCTTTGAAATACCTATACAAACTTGTTCCTACATAGTAACTTGCAACTTTGAATGACAATGTGCTTGCTTACAGCAACGTGCTGTATGTTCTGAATGCCCGAATTGGGAATCTGTGTCAAAACTTTGTTAGGAATTATGTGATCCTTACTAGCTGGAAGTAAGGGAGATGGGGCATGAAGATATTTCTAGGAGTTGGACACATACCAAGTTTAGCTCAGTTCTGGGCATCTTTGAAATACCTATACAAACTTGTTCCTACATAGTAACTTGCAACTATGAATGAAAATGTGCTTGCTTACAGCAACGTGCTGTATGTTCTGAATGCCCGAATTGGGAATCTGTGTCAAAACTTTGTTAGGAATAATGTGATCCTTACTAGCTGGAAGTAAGGGAGATGGGGCATGAAGTTATTTCTAGGAGTTGGACACAGACCAAGTTTAGCTCAGTTCTGGGCATCTTTGAAATACCTATACAAACTTGTTCCTACATAGTAACTTGCAACTTTGAAGGAGAATGTGCTTGCTTACAGCAACGTGCTATATGTTCTGAATGCCCGAATAGGGAATCTGTGTCAAAACTTTGTTAGGAATTATGTGATCCTTACTAGCTGGAAGTAAGGGAGATGGGGCATGATGTTATTTCTAGGAGTTGGACACATAGCAAGTTTAGCTCAGTTCTGGGCATCTTTGAAATACCTATACAAACTTGTTCCTACATAGTAACTTGCAACTTTGAATGAGAATGTGCTTGCTTACAGCAACGTGCTATATGTTCTGAATGCCCGAATTGGGAATCTGTGTCAAATCTTTGTTAGGAATCATGTGATCCTTACTAGCTGGAAGTAAGGGAGATGGGGCATGAAGTTATTTCTAGGAGTTGGACACATACCAAGTTTAGCTCAGTTCTGGGCATCTTTGAAATACCTATACAAACTTGTTCCTACATAGTAACTTGCAACTTTGAAGGAGAATGTGCCTGCTTACAGCAACATGCTATATGTTCTGAATGCCCGAATTGGGAAACTGTGTCAAATCTTTGTTAGGAATTATGTGATCCTTACTAGCTGGAAGTAAGGGAGATGGGGCATGAAGTTATTTCTAGGAGTTGGACACATACCAAGTTTAGCTCAGTTCTGGGCATCTTTGAAATACCTATACAAACTTGTTCCTACATAGTAACTTGCATCTTTGAATGAGAATCTGCTTGCTTACACTAACGTGCTATATGTTCTGAATGCCCGAATTGGGAATCTGTGTCAAAACTTTGTTAGGAATTATGTGATCCTTACTAGCTGGAAGTAAGGGAGATGGGGCATGAAGTTATTTCTAGGAGTTGGACACATACCAAGTTTACCTCAGTTCTGGGCATCTTTGAAATACCTATACAAACTTGTTCCTACATAGTAACTTGCAACTTTGAATGAAAATGTGCCTGCTTACAGCAACGTGCTATATGTTCTGAATGCCCGAATTGGGAATCTGTGTCAAAACTTTGTTAGGAATTATGTGATCCTTACTAGCTGGAAGTAAGGGAGATGGGGCATGAAGTTATTTCTAGGAGTTGGACACATACCAAGTTTAGCTCAGTTCTGGGCATCTTTGAAATACCTATACAAACTTGTTCCTACATAGTAACTTGCAACTTTGAATGAGAATGTGCTTGCTTACAGCAACGTGCTATATGTTCTGAATGCCCGAATTGGGAATCTGTGTCAAATCTTTGTTAGGAATCATGTGATCCTTACTAGCTGGAAGTAAGGGAGATGGGGCATGAAGTTATTTCTAGGAGTTGGACACATACCAAGTTTAGCTCAGTTCTGGGCATCTTTGAAATACCTATACAAACTTGTTCCTACATAGTAACTTGCAACTTTGAAGGAGAATGTGCCTGCTTACAGCAACATGCTATATGTTCTGAATGCCCGAATTGGGAAACTGTGTCAAAACTTTGTTAGGAATTATGTGATCCTTACTAGCTGGAAGTAAGGGAGATGGGGCATGAAGTTATTTCTAGGAGTTGGACACATACCAAGTTTAGCTCAGTTCTGGGCATCTTTGAAATACCTATACAAACTTGTTCCTACATAGTAACTTGCAACTTTCAATGAGAATGTGCTTGCTTACAGCAACGTGCTATATGTTCTGAATGCCCGAATTGGGAATCTGTGTCAAAACTTTGTTAGGAATTATGTGATCCTTACTACCTGGAAGTAAGGGAGATGGGGCATGAAGTTATTTCTAGGAGTTGGACACATACCGAGTTTAGCTCAGTTCTGGGCATCTTTGAAATACCTATACAAACTTGTTCCTACATAGTAACTTGCAACTTTGAATGAGAATGTGCTTGCTTACAGCAACGTGCTATATGTTCTGAATGCCCGAATTGGGAATCTGTGTCAAAACTTTGTTAGGAATTATGTGATCCTTACTAGCTGGAAGTAAGGGAGATGGGGCATGAAGTTATTTCTTGGAGTTGGAGACATACCGAGTTTAGCTCAGTTCTGGGCATCTTTGAAATACCTATACGAACTTGTTCCTACATAGTAACTTGCATCTTTGAATGAGAATGTGCTTGCTTACAGTAACGTGCTATATGTTCTGAATGCCCGAATTGGCAATCTGTGTCAAAACTTTGTTAGGAATTATGTGATCCTTACTAGCTGGAAGTAAGGGAGATGGGGCATGAAGTTATTTCTAGGAGTTGGACACATACCGAGTTTAGCTCAGTTCTGGGCATCTTTGAAATACCTATACAAACTTGTTCCTACATAGTAACTTGCATCTTTGAATGAGAATCTGCTTGCTTACAGCAACGTGCTATATGTTCTGAATGCCCGAATTGGGAATCTGTGTCAAAACTTTGTTAGGAATTATGTGATCCTTACTAGCTGGAAGTAAGGGAGATGGGGCATGAAGTTATTTCTAGGAGTTGGACACATACCAAGTTTAGCTCAGTTCTGGGCATCTTTGAAATACCTATACAAACTTGTTCCTACATAGTAACTTGCAACATTGAATGAAAATGTGCTTGCTTACAGCAACGTGCTATATGTTCTAATGCCCGAATTGGGAATCTGTGTCAAAACTTTGTTAGGAATAATGTGATCCTTACTAGCTGGAAGTAAGGGAGATGGGGCATGAAGTTATTTCTAGGAGTTGGACACATACCAAGTTTAGCTCAGTTCTGGGCATCTTTGAAATACCTATACAAACTTGTTCCTACATAGTAACTTGCAACTTTGAAGGAGAATGTGCTTGCTTACAGCAACGTGCTATATGTTCTGAATGCCCGAATTGGGAATCTGTGTCAAAACTTTGTTAGGAATTATGTGATCCTTACTAGCTGGAAGTAAGGGAGATGGGGCATGAAGTTATTTCTAGGAGTTGGACACATACCAAGTTTAGCTCAGTTCTGGGCATCTTTGAAATACCTATACAAACTTGTTCCTACATAGTAACTTGCATCTTTGAATGAGAATCTGCTTGCTTACACTAACGTGCTATATGTTCTGAATGCCCGAATTGGGAATCTGTGTCAAAACTTTGTTAGGAATTATGTGATCCTTACTAGCTGGAAGTAAGGGAGATGGGGCATGAAGTTATTTCTAGGAGTTGGACACATACCAAGTTTAGCTCAGTTCTGGGCATCTTTGAAATACCTATACAAACTTGTTCCTACATAGTAACTTGCAACTTTGAATGAGAATGTGCCTGCTTACAGCAACGTGCTATATGTTCTGAATGCCCGAATTGGCAGTCTGTGTCAAATCTTTGTTAGGAATTATGTGATCCTTACTAGCTGGAAGTAAGGGAGATGGGGCATGAAGTTATTTCTAGGAGTTGGACACATACCAAGTTTAGCTCAGTTCTGGGCATCTTTGAAATACCTATACAAACTTGTTCCTACATAGTAACTTGCAACTTTGAATGAGAATGTGCCTGCTTACAGCAACGTCCTATATGTTCTGAATGTCCGAATTGGGAATCTGTGTCAAAACTTTGTTAGGAATTATGTGATCCTTACTAGCTGGAAGTAAGGGAGATGGGGCATGAAGTTATTTCTAGGAGTTGGACACATACCAAGTTTAGCTCAGTTCTGGGCATCTTTGAAATACCTATACAAACTTGTTCCTACATAGTAACTTGCAACTTTGAATGAGAATGTGCCTGCTTACAGCAACGTGCTATATGTTCTGAATGCCCGAATTGGGAATCTGTGTCAAAACTTTGTTAGGAATTATGTGATCCTTACTAGCTGGAAGTAAGGGAGATGGGGCATGAAGTTATTTCTAGGAGTTGGACACATACCAAGTTTAGCTCAGTTCTGGGCATCTTTGAAATACCTATACAAACTTGTTCCTACATAGTAACTTGCATCTTTGAATGAGAATGTGCTTGCTTACAGCAACGTGCTATATGTTCTGAATGCCCGAATTGGGAATCTGTGTCAAAACTTTGTTAGGAATTATGTGATCCTTACTAGCTGGAAGTAAGGGAGATGGGGCATGAAGTTATTTCTAGGAGTTGGACACATACCGAGTTTAGCTCAGTTCTGGGCATCTTTGAAATACCTATACAAACTTGTTCCTACATAGTAACTTGCATCTTTGAATGAGAATCTGCTTGCTTACAGCAACGTGCTATATGTTCTGAATGCCCGAATTGGGAATCTGTGTCAAAACTTTGTTAGGAATTATGTGATCCTTACTAGCTGGAAGTAAGGGAGATGGGGCATGAAGTTATTTCTAGGAGTTGGACACATACCAAGTTTAGCTCAGTTCTGGGCATCTTTGAAATACCTATACAAACTTGTTCCTACATAGTAACTTGCAACATTGAATGAAAATGTGCTTGCTTACAGCAACGTGCTATATGTTCTAATGCCCGAATTGGGAATCTGTGTCAAAACTTTGTTAGGAATAATGTGATCCTTACTAGCTGGAAGTAAGGGAGATGGGGCATGAAGTTATTTCTAGGAGTTGGACACATACCAAGTTTAGCTCAGTTCTGGGCATCTTTGAAATACCTATACAAACTTGTTCCTACATAGTAACTTGCAACTTTGAAGGAGAATGTGCTTGCTTACAGCAACGTGCTATATGTTCTGAATGCCCGAATTGGGAATCTGTGTCAAAACTTTGTTAGGAATTATGTGATCCTTACTAGCTGGAAGTAAGGGAGATGGGGCATGAAGTTATTTCTAGGAGTTGGACACATACCAAGTTTAGCTCAGTTCTGGGCATCTTTGAAATACCTATACAAACTTGTTCCTACATAGTAACTTGCATCTTTGAATGAGAATCTGCTTGCTTACACTAACGTGCTATATGTTCTGAATGCCCGAATTGGGAATCTGTGTCAAAACTTTGTTAGGAATTATGTGATCCTTACTAGCTGGAAGTAAGGGAGATGGGGCATGAAGTTATTTCTAGGAGTTGGACACATACCAAGTTTAGCTCAGTTCTGGGCATCTTTGAAATACCTATACAAACTTGTTCCTACATAGTAACTTGCAACTTTGAATGAGAATGTGCCTGCTTACAGCAACGTGCTATATGTTCTGAATGCCCGAATTGGCAGTCTGTGTCAAATCTTTGTTAGGAATTATGTGATCCTTACTAGCTGGAAGTAAGGGAGATGGGGCATGAAGTTATTTCTAGGAGTTGGACACATACCAAGTTTAGCTCAGTTCTGGGCATCTTTGAAATACCTATACAAACTTGTTCCTACATAGTAACTTGCAACTTTGAATGAGAATGTGCCTGCTTACAGCAACGTCCTATATGTTCTGAATGTCCGAATTGGGAATCTGTGTCAAAACTTTGTTAGGAATTATGTGATCCTTACTAGCTGGAAGTAAGGGAGATGGGGCATGAAGTTATTTCTAGGAGTTGGACACATACCAAGTTTAGCTCAGTTCTGGGCATCTTTGAAATACCTATACAAACTTGTTCCTACATAGTAACTTGCAACTTTGAATGAGAATGTGCCTGCTTACAGCAACGTGCTATATGTTCTGAATGCCCGAATTGGGAATCTGTGTCAAAACTTTGTTAGGAATTATGTGATCCTTACTAGCTGGAAGTAAGGGAGATGGGGCATGAAGTTATTTCTAGGAGTTGGACACATACCAAGTTTAGCTCAGTTCTGGGCATCTTTGAAATACCTATACAAACTTGTTCCTACATAGTAACTTGCATCTTTGAATGAGAATGTGCTTGCTTACAGCAACGTGCTATATGTTCTGAATGCCCGAATTGGGAATCTGTGTCAAAACTTTGTTAGGAATTATGTGATCCTTACTAGCTGGAAGTAAGGGAGATGGGGCATGAAGTTATTTCTAGGAGTTGGACACATACCAAGTTTAGCTCAGTTCTGGGCATCTTTGAAATACCTATACAAACTTGTTCCTACATAGTAACTTGCAACTTTGAATGACAATGTGCTTGCTTACAGCAACGTGCTGTATGTTCTGAATGCCCGAATTTGGAATCTGTGTCAAAACTTTGTTAGGAATTATGTGATCCTTACTAGCTGGAAGTAAGGGAGATGGGGCATGAAGTTATTTCTAGGAGTTGGACACATACCAAGTTTAGCTCAGTTCTGGGCATCTTTGAAATACCTATACAAACTTGTTCCTACATAGTAACTTGCAACTTTGAATGACAATGTGCTTGCTTACAGCAACGTGCTGTATGTTCTGAATGACCGAATTGGGAATCTGTGTCAAAACTTTGTTAGGAATTATGTGATCCTTACTAGCTGGAAGTAAGGGAGATGGGGCATGAAGATATTTCTAGGAGTTGGACACATACCAAGTTTAGCTCAGTTCTGGGCATCTTTGAAATACCTATACAAACTTGTTCCTACATAGTAACTTGCAACTATGAATGAAAATGTGCTTGCTTACAGCAACGTGCTGTATGTTCTGAATGCCCGAATTGGGAATCTGTGTCAAAACTTTGTTAGGAATAATGTGATCCTTACTAGCTGGAAGTAAGGGAGATGGGGCATGAAGTTATTTCTAGGAGTTGGACACATACCAAGTTTAGCTCAGTTCTGGGCATCTTTGAAATACCTATACAAACTTGTTCCTACATAGTAACTTGCAACTTTGAATGAGAATGTGCTTGCTTACAGCAACGTGCTATATGTTCTGAATGCCCGAATTGGGAATCTGTGTCAAAACTTTGTTAGGAATTATGTGATCCTTACTAGCTGGAAGTAAGGGAGATGGGGCATGAAGTTATTTCTAGGAGTTGGACACATACCAAGTTTAGCTCAGTTCTGGGCATCTTTGAAATACCTATACAAACTTGTTCCTACATAGTAACTTGCAACTTTCAATGAGAATGTGCTTGCTTACAGCAACGTGCTATATGTTCTGAATGCCCGAATTGGGAATCTGTGTCAAAACTTTGTTAGGAATTATGTGATCCTTACTACCTGGAAGTAAGGGAGATGGGGCATGAAGTTATTTCTAGGAGTTGGACACATACCGAGTTTAGCTCAGTTCTGGGCATCTTTGAAATACCTATACAAACTTGTTCCTACATAGTAACTTGCAACTTTGAAGGAGAATGTGCTTGCTTACAGCAACGTGCTATATGTTCTGAATGCCCGAATTGGGAATCTGTGTCAAAACTTTGTTAGGAATTATGTGATCCTTACTAGCTGGAAGTAAGGGAGATGGGGCATGAAGTTATTTCTTGGAGTTGGAGACATACCGAGTTTAGCTCAGTTCTGGGCATCTTTGAAATACCTATACGAACTTGTTCCTACATAGTAACTTGCATCTTTGAATGAGAATGTGCTTGCTTACAGTAACGTGCTATATGTTCTGAATGCCCGAATTGGCAATCTGTGTCAAAACTTTGTTAGGAATTATGTGATCCTTACTAGCTGGAAGTAAGGGAGATGGGGCATGAAGTTATTTCTAGGAGTTGGACACATACCGAGTTTAGCTCAGTTCTGGGCATCTTTGAAATACCTATACAAACTTGTTCCTACATAGTAACTTGCATCTTTGAATGAGAATCTGCTTGCTTACAGCAACGTGCTATATGTTCTGAATGCCCGAATTGGGAATCTGTGTCAAAACTTTGTTAGGAATTATGTGATCCTTACTAGCTGGAAGTAAGGGAGATGGGGCATGAAGTTATTTCTAGGAGTTGGACACATACCAAGTTTAGCTCAGTTCTGGGCATCTTTGAAATACCTATACAAACTTGTTCCTACATAGTAACTTGCAACATTGAATGAAAATGTGCTTGCTTACAGCAACGTGCTATATGTTCTAATGCCCGAATTGGGAATCTGTGTCAAAACTTTGTTAGGAATAATGTGATCCTTACTAGCTGGAAGTAAGGGAGATGGGGCATGAAGTTATTTCTAGGAGTTGGACACATACCAAGTTTAGCTCAGTTCTGGGCATCTTTGAAATACCTATACAAACTTGTTCCTACATAGTAACTTGCAACTTTGAAGGAGAATGTGCTTGCTTACAGCAACGTGCTATATGTTCTGAATGCCCGAATTGGGAATCTGTGTCAAAACTTTGTTAGGAATTATGTGATCCTTACTAGCTGGAAGTAAGGGAGATGGGGCATGAAGTTATTTCTAGGAGTTGGACACATACCAAGTTTAGCTCAGTTCTGG
The DNA here is from genome assembly GCF_020826845.1 of Diceros bicornis minor. Classification (NCBI taxonomy): domain Eukaryota; kingdom Metazoa; phylum Chordata; class Mammalia; order Perissodactyla; family Rhinocerotidae; genus Diceros; species Diceros bicornis. The sequence goes on along the minus strand of NW_026691122.1, from coordinate 411,668 downwards.
GCATCTTTGAAATACCTATACAAACTTGTTCCTACATAGTAACTTGCATCTTTGAATGAGAATCTGCTTGCTTACACTAACGTGCTATATGTTCTGAATGCCCGAATTGGGAATCTGTGTCAAAACTTTGTTAGGAATTATGTGATCCTTACTAGCTGGAAGTAAGGGAGATGGGGCATGAAGTTATTTCTAGGAGTTGGACACATACCAAGTTTAGCTCAGTTCTGGGCATCTTTGAAATACCTATACAAACTTGTTCCTACATAGTAACTTGCAACTTTGAATGAGAATGTGCCTGCTTACAGCAACGTGCTATATGTTCTGAATGCCCGAATTGGCAGTCTGTGTCAAATCTTTGTTAGGAATTATGTGATCCTTACTAGCTGGAAGTAAGGGAGATGGGGCATGAAGTTATTTCTAGGAGTTGGACACATACCGAGTTTAGCTCAGTTCTGGGCATCTTTGAAATACCTATACAAACTTGTTCCTACATACTAACTTGCAACTTTGAATGAGAATGTGCCTGCTTACAGCAACGTCCTATATGTTCTGAATGTCCGAATTGGGAATCTGTGTCAAAACTTTGTTAGGAATTATGTGATCCTTACTAGCTGGAAGTAAGGGAGATGGGGCATGAAGTTATTTCTAGGAGTTGGACACATACCAAGTTTAGCTCAGTTCTGGGCATCTTTGAAATACCTATACAAACTTGTTCCTACATAGTAACTTGCAACTTTGAATGAGAATGTGCCTGCTTACAGCAACGTGCTATATGTTCTGAATGCCCGAATTGGGAATCTGTGTCAAAACTTTGTTAGGAATTATGTGATCCTTACTAGCTGGAAGTAAGGGAGATGGGGCATGAAGTTATTTCTAGGAGTTGGACACATACCAAGTTTAGCTCAGTTCTGGGCATCTTTGAAATACCTATACAAACTTGTTCCTACATAGTAACTTGCATCTTTGAATGAGAATGTGCTTGCTTACAGCAACGTGCTATATGTTCTGAATGCCCGAATTGGGAATCTGTGTCAAAACTTTGTTAGGAATTATGTGATCCTTACTAGCTGGAAGTAAGGGAGATGGGGCATGAAGTTATTTCTAGGAGTTGGACACATACCAAGTTTAGCTCAGTTCTGGGCATCTTTGAAATACCTATACAAACTTGTTCCTACATAGTAACTTGCAACTTTGAATGACAATGTGCTTGCTTACAGCAACGTGCTGTATGTTCTGAATGCCCGAATTGGGAATCTGTGTCAAAACTTTGTTAGGAATTATGTGATCCTTACTAGCTGGAAGTAAGGGAGATGGGGCATGAAGTTATTTCTAGGAGTTGGACACATACCAAGTTTAGCTCAGTTCTGGGCATCTTTGAAATACCTATACAAACTTGTTCCTACATAGTAACTTGCAACTTTGAATGACAATGTGCTTGCTTACAGCAACGTGCTGTATGTTCTGAATGCCCGAATTGGGAATCTGTGTCAAAACTTTGTTAGGAATTATGTGATCCTTACTAGCTGGAAGTAAGGGAGATGGGGCATGAAGATATTTCTAGGAGTTGGACACATACCAAGTTTAGCTCAGTTCTGGGCATCTTTGAAATACCTATACAAACTTGTTCCTACATAGTAACTTGCAACTATGAATGAAAATGTGCTTGCTTACAGCAACGTGCTGTATGTTCTGAATGCCCGAATTGGGAATCTGTGTCAAAACTTTGTTAGGAATAATGTGATCCTTACTAGCTGGAAGTAAGGGAGATGGGGCATGAAGTTATTTCTAGGAGTTGGACACATACCAAGTTTAGCTCAGTTCTGGGCATCTTTGAAATACCTATACAAACTTGTTCCTACATAGTAACTTGCAACTTTGAATGAGAATGTGCTTGCTTACAGCAACGTGCTATATGTTCTGAATGCCCGAATTGGGAATCTGTGTCAAAACTTTGTTAGGAATTATGTGATCCTTACTAGCTGGAAGTAAGGGAGATGGGGCATGAAGTTATTTCTAGGAGTTGGACACATACCAAGTTTAGCTCAGTTCTGGGCATCTTTGAAATACCTATACAAACTTGTTCCTACATAGTAACTTGCATCATTAATGAGAATCTGCTTGCTTGCAGCAACGTGCTATATGTTCTGAATGCCCGAATAGGGAATCTGTGTCAAAACTTTGTTAGGAATTATGTGGTCCTTACTAGCTGGAAGTAAGGGAGATGGGGCGTGAAGTTATTTCTAGGAGTTGGACACATACCAAGTTTAGCTCAGTTCTGGGCATCTTTGAAATACCTATACAAACTTGTTCCTACATAGTAACTTGCAACTTTGAAGGAGAATGTGCCTGCTTACAGCAACATGCTATATGTTCTGAATGCCCGAATTGGGAAACTGTGTCAAAACTTTGTTAGGAATTATGTGATCCTTACTAGCTGGAAGTAAGGGAGATGGGGCATGAAGTTATTTCTAGGAGTTGGACACATACCGAGTTTAGCTCAGTTCTGGGCATCTTTGAAATACCTATACAAACTTGTTCCTACATAGTAACTTGCAACTTTCAATGAGAATGTGCTTGCTTACAGCAACGTGCTATATGTTCTGAATGCCCGAATTGGGAATCTGTGTCAAAACTTTGTTAGGAATTATGTGATCCTTACTACCTGGAAGTAAGGAAGATGGGGCATGAAGTTATTTCTAGGAGTTGGACACATACCGAGTTTAGCTCAGTTCTGGGCATCTTTGAAATACCTATACAAACTTGTTCCTACATAGTAACTTGCAACTTTGAATGAGAATGTGCTTGCTTACAGCAACGTGCTATATGTTCTGAATGCCCGAATTGGGAATCTGTGTCAAAACTTTGTTAGGAATTATGTGATCCTTACTAGCTGGAAGTAAGGGAGATGGGGCATGAAGTTATTTCTTGGAGTTGGAGACATACCGAGTTTAGCTCAGTTCTGGGCATCTTTGAAATACCTATACGAACTTGTTCCTACATAGTAACTTGCATCTTTGAATGAGAATGTGCTTGCTTACAGTAACGTGCTATATGTTCTGAATGCCCGAATTGGCAATCTGTGTCAAAACTTTGTTAGGAATTATGTGATCCTTACTAGCTGGAAGTAAGGGAGATGGGGCATGAAGTTATTTCTAGGAGTTGGACACATACCGAGTTTAGCTCAGTTCTGGGCATCTTTGAAATACCTATACAAACTTGTTCCTACATAGTAACTTGCATCTTTGAATGAGAATCTGCTTGCTTACAGCAACGTGCTATATGTTCTGAATGCCCGAATTGGGAATCTGTGTCAAAACTTTGTTAGGAATTATGTGATCCTTACTAGCTGGAAGTAAGGGAGATGGGGCATGAAGTTATTTCTAGGAGTTGGACACATACCAAGTTTAGCTCAGTTCTGGGCATCTTTGAAATACCTATACAAACTTGTTCCTACATAGTAACTTGCAACATTGAATGAAAATGTGCTTGCTTACAGCAACGTGCTATATGTTCTAATGCCCGAATTGGGAATCTGTGTCAAAACTTTGTTAGGAATAATGTGATCCTTACTAGCTGGAAGTAAGGGAGATGGGGCATGAAGTTATTTCTAGGAGTTGGACACATACCAAGTTTAGCTCAGTTCTGGGCATCTTTGAAATACCTATACAAACTTGTTCCTACATAGTAACTTGCAACTTTGAAGGAGAATGTGCTTGCTTACAGCAACGTGCTATATGTTCTGAATGCCCGAATTGGGAATCTGTGTCAAAACTTTGTTAGGAATTATGTGATCCTTACTAGCTGGAAGTAAGGGAGATGGGGCATGAAGTTATTTCTAGGAGTTGGACACATACCAAGTTTAGCTCAGTTCTGGGCATCTTTGAAATACCTATACAAACTTGTTCCTACATAGTAACTTGCATCTTTGAATGAGAATCTGCTTGCTTACACTAACGTGCTATATGTTCTGAATGCCCGAATTGGGAATCTGTGTCAAAACTTTGTTAGGAATTATGTGATCCTTACTAGCTGGAAGTAAGGGAGATGGGGCATGAAGTTATTTCTAGGAGTTGGACACATACCAAGTTTAGCTCAGTTCTGGGCATCTTTGAAATACCTATACAAACTTGTTCCTACAAAGTAACTTGCAACTTTGAATGAGAATGTGCCTGCTTACAGCAACGTGCTATATGTTCTGAATGCCCGAATTGGCAGTCTGTGTCAAATCTTTGTTAGGAATTATGTGATCCTTACTAGCTGGAAGTAAGGGAGATGGGGCATGAAGTTATTTCTAGGAGTTGGACACATACCAAGTTTAGCTCAGTTCTGGGCATCTTTGAAATACCTATACAAACTTGTTCCTACATAGTAACTTGCAACTTTGAATGAGAATGTGCCTGCTTACAGCAACGTCCTATATGTTCTGAATGCCCGAATTGGGAATCTGTGTCAAAACTTTGTTAGGAATTATGTGATCCTTACTAGCTGGAAGTAAGGGAGATGGGGCATGAAGTTATTTCTAGGAGTTGGACACATACCAAGTTTAGCTCAGTTCTGGGCATCTTTGAAATACCTATACAAACTTGTTCCTACATAGTAACTTGCATCTTTGAATGAGAATGTGCTTGCTTACAGCAACGTGCTATATGTTCTGAATGCCCGAATTGGGAATCTGTGTCAAAACTTTGTTAGGAATTATGTGATCCTTACTAGCTGGAAGTAAGGGAGATGGGGCATGAAGTTATTTCTAGGAGTTGGACACATACCAAGTTTAGCTCAGTTCTGGGCATCTTTGAAATACCTATACAAACTTGTTCCTACATAGTAACTTGCAACTTTGAATGACAATGTGCTTGCTTACAGCAACGTGCTGTATGTTCTGAATGCCCGAATTTGGAATCTGTGTCAAAACTTTGTTAGGAATTATGTGATCCTTACTAGCTGGAAGTAAGGGAGATGGGGCATGAAGTTATTTCTAGGAGTTGGACACATACCAAGTTTAGCTCAGTTCTGGGCATCTTTGAAATACCTATACAAACTTGTTCCTACATAGTAACTTGCAACTTTGAATGAGAATGTGCTTGCTTACAGCAACGTGCTATATGTTCTGAATGCCCGAATTGGGAATCTGTGTCAAAACTTTGTTAGGAATTATGTGATCCTTACTAGCTGGAAGTAAGGGAGATGGGGCATGAAGTTATTTCTAGGAGTTGGACACATACCAAGTTTAGCTCAGTTCTGGGCATCTTTGAAATACCTATACAAACTTGTTCCTACATAGTAACTTGCATCATTAATGAGAATCTGCTTGCTTGCAGCAACGTGCTATATGTTCTGAATGCCCGAATAGGGAATCTGTGTCAAAACTTTGTTAGGAATTATGTGGTCCTTACTAGCTGGAAGTAAGGGAGATGGGGCGTGAAGTTATTTCTAGGAGTTGGACACATAGCAAGTTTAGCTCAGTTCTGGGCATCTTTGAAATACCTATACAAACTTGTTCCTACATAGTAACTTGCAACTTTGAATGAGAATGTGCTTGCTTACAGCAACGTGCTATATGTTCTGAATGCCCGAATTGGGAATCTGTGTCAAATCTTTGTTAAGAATCATGTGATCCTTACTAGCTGGAAGTAAGGGAGATGGGGCATGAAGTTATTTCTAGGAGTTGGACACATACCAGGTTTAGCTCAGTTCTGGGCATCTTTGAAATACCTATACAAACTTGTTCCTACATAGTAACTTGCAACTTTGAAGGAGAATGTGCTTGCTTACAGCAACATGCTATATGTTCTGAATGCCCGAATTGGGAATCTGTGTCAAAACTTTGTTAGGAATTATGTGATCCTTACTAGCTGGAAGTAAGGGAGATGGGGCATGAAGTTATTTCTAGGAGTTGGACACATACCAAGTTTAGCTCAGTTCTGGCCATCTTTGAAATACCTATACAAACTTGTTCCTACATAGTAACTTGCATCATTAATGAGAATCTGCTTGCTTGCAGCAACGGGCTATATGTTCTGAATGCCCGAATAGGGAATCTGTGTCAAAACTTTGTTAGGAATTATGTGATCCTTACTAGCTGGAAGTAAGGGAGATGGGGCATGAAGTTATTTCTAGGAGTTGGACACATAGCAAGTTTAGCTCAGTTCTGGGCATCTTTGAAATACCTATACAAACTTGTTCCTACATAGTAACTTGCAACTTTGAATGAGAATGTGCTTGCTTACAGCAACGTGCTATATGTTCTGAATGCCCGAATTGGGAATCTGTGTCAAATCTTTGTTAGGAATCATGTGATCCTTACTAGCTGGAAGTAAGGGAGATGGGGCATGAAGTTATTTCTAGGAGTTGGACACATACCAAGTTTAGCTCAGTTCTGGGCATCTTTGAAATACCTATACAAACTTGTTCCTACATAGTAACTTGCAACTTTGAAGGAGAATGTGCTTGCTTACAGCAACATGCTATATGTTCTGAATGCCCGAATTGGGAATCTGTGTCAAAACTTTGTTAGGAATTATGTGATCCTTACTAGCTGGAAGTAAGGGAGATGGGGCATGAAGTTATTTCTAGGAGTTGGACACATACCAAGTTTAGCTCAGTTCTGGGCATCTTTGAAATACCTATACAAACTTGTTCCTACCTAGTAACTTGCATCTTTGAATGAGAATCTGCTTGCTTACAGCAACGTGCTATATGTTCTGAATGCCCGAATTGGGAATCTGTGTCAAAACTTTGTTAGGAATTATGTGACCCTTACTAGCTGGAAGTAAGGGAGATGGGGCATGAAGTTATTTCTAGGAGTTGGACACATACCAAGTTTAGCTCAGTTCTGGGCATCTTTGAAATACCTATACAAACTTGTTCCTACATAGTAACTTGCAACTTTCAATGAGAATGTGCTTGCTTACAGCAACGTGCTATATGTTCTGAATGCCCGAATTGGGAATCTGTGTCAAAACTTTGTTAGGAATTATGTGATCCTTACTAGCTGGAAGTAAGGGAGATGGGGCATGAAGTTATTTCTTGGAGTTGGACACATACCGAGTTTAGGTCAGTTCTGGGCATCTTTGAAATACCTATACAAACTTGTTCCTACATAGTAACTTGCAACTTTGAATGAGAATGTGCTTGCTTACAGCAACGTGCTATATGTTCTGAATGCCCGAATGGGGAATCTGTGTCAAAACTTTGTTAGGAATTATGTGATCCTTACTAGCTGGAAGTAAGGGAGATGGGGCATGAAGTTATTTCTAGGAGTTGGACACATACCGAGTTTAGCTCAGTTCTGGGCATCTTTGAAATACCTATACAAACTTGTTCTTACATAGTAACTTGCATCTTTGAATGCGAATCTGCTTGCTTACAGCAACGTGCTATATGTTCTGAATGCCCGAATTGGGAATCTGTGTCAAAACTTTGTTAGGAATTATGTGATCCTTACTAGCTGGAAGTAAGGGAGATGGGGCATGAAGTTATTTCTAGGAGTTGGACACATACCGAGTTTAGCTCAGTTCTGGGCATCTTTGAAATACCTATACAAACTTGTTCCTACGTAGTAACTTGCAACATTGAATGAAAATGTGCTTGCTTATAGCAACGTGCTATATGTTCTAATGCCCGAATTGGGAATCTGTGTCAAAACTTTGTTAGGAATTATGTGATCCTTACTAGCTGGAAGTAAGGGAGATGGGGCATGAAGTTATTTCTAGGAGTTGGACACATACCAAGTTTAGCTCAGTTCTGGGCATCTTTGAAATACCTATACAAACTTGTTCCTACCTAGTAACTTGCATCTTTGAATGAGAATGTGCTTGCTTACAGCAACGTGCTATATGTTCTGAATGCCCGAATGGGGAATCTGTGTCAAAACTTTGTTAGGAATTATGTGATCCTTACTAGCTGGAAGTAAGGGAGATGGGGCATGAAGTTATTTCTTGGAGTTGGAGACATACCGAGTTTAGCTCAGTTCTGGGCATCTTTGAAATACCTATACAAACTTGTTCCTACATAGTAACTTGCATCTTTGAATGAGAATGTGCTTGCTTACAGTAACGTGCTATATGTTCTGAATGCCCGAATTGGCAATCTGTGTCAAAACTTTGTTAGGAATTATGTGATCCTTACTAGCTGGAAGTAAGGGAGATGGGGCATGAAGTTATTTCTAGGAGTTGGACACATACCGAGTTTAGCTCAGTTCTGGGCATCTTTGAAATACCTATACAAACTTGTTCCTACATAGTAACTTGCATCTTTGAATGAGAATCTGCTTGCTTACAGCAACGTGCTATATGTTCTGAATGCCCGAATTGGGAATCTGTGTCAAAACTTTGTTAGGAATTATGTGATCCTTACTAGCTGGAAGTAAGGGAGATGGGGCATGAAGTTATTTCTAGGAGTTGGACACATACCGAGTTTAGCTCAGTTCTGGGCATCTTTGAAATACCTATACAAACTTGTTCCTACATAGTAACTTGCAACATTGAATGAAAATGTGCTTGCTTACAGCAACGTGCTATATGTTCTGAATGAACGAATTGGGAATCTGTGTCAAAACTTTGTTAGGAATTATGTGATCCTTACTAGCTGGAAGTAAGGGAGATGGGGCATGAAGTTATTTCTAGGAGTTGGACACATACCAAGTTTAGCTCAGTTCTGGGCATCTTTGAAATACCTATACAAACTTGTTCCTACATAGTAACTTGCATCTTTGAATGAAAATGTGCCTGCTTACAGCAACGTGCTATATGTTCTGAATGCCCGAATTGGGAATCTGTGTCAAAACTTTGTTAGGAATTATGTGATCCTTACTAGCTGGAAGTAAGGGAGATGGGGCATGAAGTTATTTCTAGGAGTTGGACACAGACCAAGTTTAGCTCAGTTCTGGGCATCTTTGAAATACCTATACAAACTTGTTCCTACCTAGTAACTTGCATCTTTGAATGAGAATGTGCTTGCTTACAGCAACGTGCTATATGTTCTGAATGCCCGAATTGGCAATCTGTGTCAAAACTTTGTTAGGATTATGTGATCCTTACTAGCTGGAAGTAAGGGAGATGGGGCATGAAGTTATTTCTAGGAGTTGGACACATACCAAGATTAGCTCAGTTCTGGGCATCTTTGAAATACCTATACAAACTTGTTCCTACATAGTAACTTGCATCTTTGAATGAGAATCTGCTTGCTTACACTAACGTGCTATATGTTCTGAATGCCCGAATTGGGAATCTGTGTCAAAACTTTGTTAGGAATTATGTGATCCTTACTAGCTGGAAGTAAGGGAGATGGGGCATGAAGTTATTTCTAGGAGTTGGACACATACCAAGTTTAGCTCAGTTCTGGGCATCTTTGAAATACCTATACAAACTTGTTCCTACATAGTAACTTGCAACTTTGAATGAAAATGTGCCTGCTTACAGCAACGTGCTATATGTTCTGAATGCCCGAATTGGCAGTCTGTGTCAAAACTTTGTTAGGAATTATGTGATCCTTACTAGCTGGAAGTAAGGGAGATGGGGCATGAAGTTATTTCTAGGAGTTGGACACATACCAAGTTTAGCTCAGTTCTGGGCATCTTTGAAATACCTATACAAACTTGTTCCTACATAGTAACTTGCAACTTTGAATGAGAATGTGCCTGCTTACAGCAACGTCCTATATGTTCTGAATGCCCGAATTGGGAATCTGTGTCAAAACTTTGTTAGGAATTATGTGATCCTTACTAGCTGGAAGTAAGGGAGATGGGGCATGAAGTTATTTCTAGGAGTTGGACACATACCAAGTTTAGCTCAGTTCTGGGCATCTTTGAAATACCTATACAAACTTGTTCCTACATAGTAACTTGCAACTTTGAATGAGAATGTGCCTGCTTACAGCAACGTGCTATATGTTCTGAATGCCCGAATTTGGAATCTGTGTCAAAACTTTGTTAGGAATTATGTGATCCTTACTAGCTGGAAGTAAGGGAGATGGGGCATGAAGTTATTTCTAGGAGTTGGACACATACCAAGTTTAGCTCAGTTCTGGGCATCTTTGAAATACCTATACAAACTTGTTCCTACATAGTAACTTGCAACTTTGAATGACAATGTGCTTGCTTACAGCAACGTGCTGTATGTTCTGAATGCCCGAATTGGGAATCTGTGTCAAAACTTTGTTAGGAATTATGTGATCCTTACTAGCTGGAAGTAAGGGAGATGGGGCATGAAGATATTTCTAGGAGTTGGACACATACCAAGTTTAGCTCAGTTCTGGGCATCTTTGAAATACCTATACAAACTTGTTCCTACATAGTAACTTGCAACTATGAATGAAAATGTGCTTGCTTACAGCAACGTGCTGTATGTTCTGAATGCCCGAATTGGGAATCTGTGTCAAAACTTTGTTAGGAATAATGTGATCCTTACTAGCTGGAAGTAAGGGAGATGGGGCATGAAGTTATTTCTAGGAGTTGGACACATACCAAGTTTAGCTCAGTTCTGGGCATCTTTGAAATACCTATACAAACTTGTTCCTACATAGTAACTTGCAACTTTGAATGAGAATGTGCTTGCTTACAGCAACGTGCTATATGTTCTGAATGCCCGAATTGGGAATCTGTGTCAAAACTTTGTTAGGAATTATGTGATCCTTACTAGCTGGAAGTAAGGGAGATGGGGCATGAAGTTATTTCTAGGAGTTGGACACATACCAAGTTTAGCTCAGTTCTGGGCATCTTTGAAATACCTATACAAACTTGTTCCTACATAGTAACTTGCATCATTAATGAGAATCTGCTTGCTTGCAGCAACGTGCTATATGTTCTGAATGCCCGAATAGGGAATCTGTGTCAAAACTTTGTTAGGAATTATGTGGTCCTTACTAGCTGGAAGTAAGGGAGATGGGGCGTGAAGTTATTTCTAGGAGTTGGACACATAGCAAGTTTAGCTCAGTTCTGGGCATCTTTGAAATACCTATACAAACTTGTTCCTACATAGTAACTTGCAACTTTGAATGAGAATGTGCTTGCTTACAGCAACGTGCTATATGTTCTGAATGCCCGAATTGGGAATCTGTGTCAAATCTTTGTTAAGAATCATGTGATCCTTACTAGCTGGAAGTAAGGGAGATGGGGCATGAAGTTATTTCTAGGAGTTGGACACATACCAGGTTTAGCTCAGTTCTGGGCATCTTTGAAATACCTATACAAACTTGTTCCTACATAGTAACTTGCAACTTTGAAGGAGAATGTGCTTGCTTACAGCAACATGCTATATGTTCTGAATGCCCGAATTGGGAATCTGTGTCAAAACTTTGTTAGGAATTATGTGATCCTTACTAGCTGGAAGTAAGGGAGATGGGGCATGAAGTTATTTCTAGGAGTTGGACACATACCAAGTTTAGCTCAGTTCTGGGCATCTTTGAAATACCTATACAAACTTGTTCCTACATAGTAACTTGCAACTTTGAATGAAAATGTGCTTGCTTACAGCAACGTGCTATATGTTCTGAATGCCCGAATTGGCAATCTGTGTCAAAACTTTGTTAGGAATTATGTGATCCTTACTAGCTGGAAGTAAGGGAGATGGGGCATGAAGTTATTTCTAGGAGTTGGACACATACCAAGTTTAGCTCAGTTCTGGGCATCTTTGAAATACCTATACAAACTTGTTCCTACATAGTAACTTGCATCATTAATGAGAATCTGCTTGCTTGCAGCAACGTGCTATATGTTCTGAATGCCCGAATAGGGAATCTGTGTCAAAACTTTGTTAGGAAATATGTGATCCTTACTAGCTGGAAGTAAGGGAGATGGGGCATGAAGTTATTTCTAGGAGTTGGACACATAGCAAGTTTAGCTCAGTTCTGGGCATCTTTGAAATACCTATACAAACTTGTTCCTACATAGTAACTTGCAACTTTGAATGAGAATGTGCTTGCTTACAGCAACGTGCTATATGTTCTGAATGCCCGAATTGGGAATCTGTGTCAAATCTTTGTTAGGAATCATGTGATCCTTACTAGCTGGAAGTAAGGGAGATGGGGCATGAAGTTATTTCTAGGAGTTGGACACATACCAAGTTTAGCTCAGTTCTGGGCATCTTTGAAATACCTATACAAACTTGTTCCTACATAGTAACTTGCAACTTTGAAGGAGAATGTGCTTGCTTACAGCAACATGCTATATGTTCTGAATGCCCGAATTGGGAATCTGTGTCAAAACTTTGTTAGGAATTATGTGATCCTTACTAGCTGGAAGTAAGGGAGATGGGGCATGAAGTTATTTCTAGGAGTTGGACACATACCAAGTTTAGCTCAGTTCTGGGCATCTTTGAAATACCTATACAAACTTGTTCCTACCTAGTAACTTGCATCTTTGAATGAGAATCTGCTTGCTTACAGCAACGTGCTATATGTTCTGAATGCCCGAATTGGGAATCTGTGTCAAAACTTTGTTAGGAATTATGTGACCCTTACTAGCTGGAAGTAAGGGAGATGGGGCATGAAGTTATTTCTAGGAGTTGGACACATACCAAGTTTAGCTCAGTTCTGGGCATCTTTGAAATACCTATACAAACTTGTTCCTACATAGTAACTTGCAACTTTCAATGAGAATGTGCTTGCTTACAGCAACGTGCTATATGTTCTGAATGCCCGAATTGGGAATCTGTGTCAAAACTTTGTTAGGAATTATGTGATCCTTACTAGCTGGAAGTAAGGGAGATGGGGCATGAAGTTATTTCTTGGAGTTGGACACATACCGAGTTTAGGTCAGTTCTGGGCATCTTTGAAATACCTATACAAACTTGTTCCTACATAGTAACTTGCAACTTTGAATGAGAATGTGCTTGCTTACAGCAACGTGCTATATGTTCTGAATGCCCGAATGGGGAATCTGTGTCAAAACTTTGTTAGGAATTATGTGATCCTTACTAGCTGGAAGTAAGGGAGATGGGGCATGAAGTTATTTCTAGGAGTTGGACACATACCGAGTTTAGCTCAGTTCTGGGCATCTTTGAAATACCTATACAAACTTGTTCTTACATAGTAACTTGCATCTTTGAATGCGAATCTGCTTGCTTACAGCAACGTGCTATATGTTCTGAATGCCCGAATTGGGAATCTGTGTCAAAACTTTGTTAGGAATTATGTGATCCTTACTAGCTGGAAGTAAGGGAGATGGGGCATGAAGTTATTTCTAGGAGTTGGACACATACCGAGTTTAGCTCAGTTCTGGGCATCTTTGAAATACCTATACAAACTTGTTCCTACGTAGTAACTTGCAACATTGAATGAAAATGTTCTTGCTTATAGCAACGTGCTATATGTTCTAATGCCCGAATTGGGAATCTGTGTCAAAACTTTGTTAGGAATTATGTGATCCTTACTAGCTGGAAGTAAGGGAGATGGGGCATGAAGTTATTTCTAGGAGTTGGACACATACCAAGTTTAGCTCAGTTCTGGGCATCTTTGAAATACCTATACAAACTTGTTCCTACCTAGTAACTTGCATCTTTGAATGAGAATGTGCTTGCTTACAGCAACGTGCTATATGTTCTGAATGCCCGAATGGGGAATCTGTGTCAAAACTTTGTTAGGAATTATGTGATCCTTACTAGCTGGAAGTAAGGGAGATGGGGCATGAAGTTATTTCTTGGAGTTGGAGACATACCGAGTTTAGCTCAGTTCTGGGCATCTTTGAAATACCTATACAAACTTGTTCCTACATAGTAACTTGCATCTTTGAATGAGAATGTGCTTGCTTACAGTAACGTGCTATATGTTCTGAATGCCCGAATTGGCAATCTGTGTCAAAACTTTGTTAGGAATTATGTGATCCTTACTAGCTGGAAGTAAGGGAGATGGGGCATGAAGTTATTTCTAGGAGTTGGACACATACCGAGTTTAGCTCAGTTCTGGGCATCTTTGAAATACCTATACAAACTTGTTCCTACATAGTAACTTGCATCTTTGAATGAGAATCTGCTTGCTTACAGCAACGTGCTATATGTTCTGAATGCCCGAATTGGGAATCTGTGTCAAAACTTTGTTAGGAATTATGTGATCCTTACTAGCTGGAAGTAAGGGAGATGGGGCATGAAGTTATTTCTAGGAGTTGGACACATACCGAGTTTAGCTCAGTTCTGGGCATCTTTGAAATACCTATACAAACTTGTTCCTACATAGTAACTTGCAACATTGAATGAAAATGTGCTTGCTTACAGCAACGTGCTATATGTTCTGAATGAACGAATTGGGAATCTGTGTCAAAACTTTGTTAGTAATTATGTGATCCTTACTAGCTGGAAGTAAGGGAGATGGGGCATGAAGTTATTTCTAGGAGTTGGACACATACCAAGTTTAGCTCAGTTCTGGGCATCTTTGAAATACCTATACAAACTTGTTCCTACATAGTAACTTGCATCTTTGAATGAAAATGTGCCTGCTTACAGCAACGTGCTATATGTTCTGAATGCCCGAATTGGGAATCTGTGTCAAAACTTTGTTAGGAATTATGTGATCCTTACTAGCTGGAAGTAAGGGAGATGGGGCATGAAGTTATTTCTAGGAGTTGGACACAGACCAAGTTTAGCTCAGTTCTGGGCATCTTTGAAATACCTATACAAACTTGTTCCTACCTAGTAACTTGCATCTTTGAATGAGAATGTGCTTGCTTACAGCAACGTGCTATATGTTCTGAATGCCCGAATTGGCAATCTGTGTCAAAACTTTGTTAGGATTATGTGATCCTTACTAGCTGGAAGTAAGGGAGATGGGGCATGAAGTTATTTCTAGGAGTTGGACACATACCAAGATTAGCTCAGTTCTGGGCATCTTTGAAATACCTATACAAACTTGTTCCTACATAGTAACTTGCATCTTTGAATGAGAATCTGCTTGCTTACACTAACGTGCTATATGTTCTGAATGCCCGAATTGGGAATCTGTGTCAAAACTTTGTTAGGAATTATGTGATCCTTACTAGCTGGAAGTAAGGGAGATGGGGCATGAAGTTATTTCTAGGAGTTGGACACATACCAAGTTTAGCTCAGTTCTGGGCATCTTTGAAATACCTATACAAACTTGTTCCTACATAGTAACTTGCAACTTTGAATGAAAATGTGCCTGCTTACAGCAACGTGCTATATGTTCTGAATGCCCGAATTGGCAGTCTGTGTCAAAACTTTGTTAGGAATTATGTGATCCTTACTAGCTGGAAGTAAGGGAGATGGGGCATGAAGTTATTTCTAGGAGTTGGACACATACCAAGTTTAGCTCAGTTCTGGGCATCTTTGAAATACCTATACAAACTTGTTCCTACATAGTAACTTGCAACTTTGAATGAGAATGTGCCTGCTTACAGCAACGTCCTATATGTTCTGAATGCCCGAATTGGGAATCTGTGTCAAAACTTTGTTAGGAATTATGTGATCCTTACTAGCTGGAAGTAAGGGAGATGGGGCATGAAGTTATTTCTAGGAGTTGGACACATACCAAGTTTAGCTCAGTTCTGCGCATCTTTGAAATACCTATACAAACTTGTTCCTACATAGTAACTTGCAACTTTGAATGAGAATGTGCCTGCTTACAGCAACGTGCTATATGTTCTGAATGCCCGAATTGGGAATCTGTGTCAAAACTTTGTTAGGAATTATGTGATCCTTACTAGCTGGAAGTAAGGGAGATGGGGCATGAAGTTATTTCTAGGAGTTGGACACATACCAAGTTTAGCTCAGTTCTGGGCATCTTTGAAATACCTATACAAACTTGTTCCTACATAGTAACTTGCATCTTTGAATGAGAATCTGCTTGCTTACAGCAACGTGCTATATGTTCTGAATGCCCGAATTGGGAATCTGTGTCAAAACTTTGTTAGGAATTATGTGATCCTTACTAGCTGGAAGTAAGGGAAATGGGGCATGAATTTATTTCTAGGAGTTGGACACATACCAAGTTTAGCTCAGTTCTGGGCATCTTTGAAATACCTATACAAACTTGTTCCTACATAGTAACTTGCAACTTTGAATGAAAATGTGCTTGCTTACAGCAACGTGCTGTATGTTCTGAATGCCCGAATTGGGAATCTGTGTCAAAACTTTGTTAGGAATTATGTGATCCTTACTAGCTGGAAGTAAGGGAGATGGGGCATGAAGTTATTTCTTGGAGTTGGACACATACCAAGTTTAGCTCAGTTCTGGGCATCTTTGAAATACCTATACAAACTTGTTCCTACATAGTAACTTGCAACTTTGAATGACAATGTGCTTGCTTACAGCAACGTGCTATATGTTCTGAATGCCCGAATTGGGAATCTGTGTCAAAACTTTGTTAAGAATTATGTGATCCTTACTAGCTGGAAGTAAGGGAGATGGGGCATGAAGCTATTTCTTGGAGTTGGACACATACCAAGTTTAGCTCAGTTCTGGGCATCTTTGAAATACCTATACAAACTTGTTCCTACATAGTAAAATGCATCTTTGAATGAGAATCTGCTTGCTTACAGCAACGTGCTATATGTTCTGAATGCCCGAATTGGGAATCTGTGTCAAAACTTTGTTAGGAATTATGTGATCCTTACTAGCTGGAAGTAAGGGAGATGGGGCATGAAGTTATTTCTAGGAGTTGGACACATACCAAGTTTAGCTCAGTTCTGGGCATCTTTGAAATACCTATACAAACTTGTTCCTACATAGTAACTTGCAACATTGAATGAAAATGTGCTTGCTTACAGCAACGTGCTATATGTTCTGAATGAACGAATTGGGAATCTGTGTCAAAACTTTGTTAGGAATTATGTGATCCTTACTAGCTGGAAGTAAGGGAGATGGGGCATGAAGTTATTTCTAGGAGTTGGACACATACCAAGTTTAGCTCAGTTCTGGGCATCTTTCAAATACCTATACAAACTTGTTCCTACATAGTAACTTGCATCTTTGAATGAAAATGTGCCTGCTTACAGCAACGTGCTATATGTTCTGAATGCCCGAATTGGGAATCTGTGTCAAAACTTTGTTAGGAATTATGTGATCCTTACTAGCTGGAAGTAAGGGAGATGGGGCATGAAGTTATTTCTAGGAGTTGGACACATACCAAGTTTAGCTCAGTTCTGGGCATCTTTCAAATACCTATACAAACTTGTTCCTACCTAGTAACTTGCATCTTTGAATGAGAATGTGCTTGCTTACAGCAACGTGCTATATGTTCTGAATGCCCGAATTGGCAATCTGTGTCAAAACTTTGTTAGGATTATGTGATCCTTACTAGCTGGAAGTAAGGGAGATGGGGCATGAAGTTATTTCTAGGAGTTGGACACATACCAAGATTAGCTCAGTTCTGGGCATCTTTGAAATACCTATACAAACTTGTTCCTACATAGTAACTTGCATCTTTGAATGAGAATCTGCTTGCTTACACTAACGTGCTATATGTTCTGAATGCCCGAATTGGGAATCTGTGTCAAAACTTTGTTAGGAATTATGTGATCCTTACTAGCTGGAAGTAAGGGAGATGGGGCATGAAGTTATTTCTAGGAGTTGGACACATACCAAGTTTAGCTCAGTTCTGGGCATCTTTGAAATACCTATACAAACTTGTTCCTACATAGTAACTTGCAACTTTGAATGAAAATGTGCCTGCTTACAGCAACGTGCTATATGTTCTGAATGCCCGAATTGGCAGTCTGTGTCAAAACTTTGTTAGGAATTATGTGATCCTTACTAGCTGGAAGTAAGGGAGATGGGGCATGAAGTTATTTCTAGGAGTTGGACACATACCAAGTTTAGCTCAGTTCTGGGCATCTTTGAAATACCTATACAAACTTGTTCCTACATAGTAACTTGCA
This sequence comes from Diceros bicornis minor, assembly GCF_020826845.1. NCBI lineage: Eukaryota > Metazoa > Chordata > Mammalia > Perissodactyla > Rhinocerotidae > Diceros > Diceros bicornis. The sequence continues at coordinate 393,847 of NW_026691122.1, read as the reverse complement.
ACTTTGAATGAGAATGTGCCTGCTTACAGCAACGTCCTATATGTTCTGAATGCCCGAATTGGGAATCTGTGTCAAAACTTTGTTAGGAATTATGTGATCCTTACTAGCTGGAAGTAAGGGAGATGGGGCATGAAGTTATTTCTAGGAGTTGGACACAGACCAAGTTTAGCTCAGTTCTGCGCATCTTTGAAATACCTATACAAACTTGTTCCTACATAGTAACTTGCAACTTTGAATGAGAATGTGCCTGCTTACAGCAACGTGCTATATGTTCTGAATGCCCGAATTGGGAATCTGTGTCAAAACTTTGTTAGGAATTATGTGATCCTTACTAGCTGGAAGTAAGGGAGATGGGGCATGAAGTTATTTCTAGGAGTTGGACACATACCAAGTTTAGCTCAGTTCTGGGCATCTTTGAAATACCTATACAAACTTGTTCCTACATAGTAACTTGCATCTTTGAATGAGAATCTGCTTGCTTACAGCAACGTGCTATATGTTCTGAATGCCCGAATTGGGAATCTGTGTCAAAACTTTGTTAGGAATTATGTGATCCTTACTAGCTGGAAGTAAGGGAAATGGGGCATGAATTTATTTCTAGGAGTTGGACACATACCAAGTTTAGCTCAGTTCTGGGCATCTTTGAAATACCTATACAAACTTGTTCCTACATAGTAACTTGCAACTTTGAATGAAAATGTGCTTGCTTACAGCAACGTGCTGTATGTTCTGAATGCCCGAATTGGGAATCTGTGTCAAAACTTTGTTAGGAATTATGTGATCCTTACTAGCTGGAAGTAAGGGAGATGGGGCATGAAGTTATTTCTTGGAGTTGGACACATACCAAGTTTAGCTCAGTTCTGGGCATCTTTGAAATACCTATACAAACTTGTTCCTACATAGTAACTTGCAACTTTGAATGACAATGTGCTTGCTTACAGCAACGTGCTGTATGTTCTGAATGCCCGAATTGGGAATCTGTGTCAAAACTTTGTTAGGAATTATGTGATCCTTACTAGCTGGAAGTAAGGGAGATGGGGCATGAAGATATTTCTAGGAGTTGGACACATACCAAGTTTAGCTCAGTTCTGGGCATCTTTGAAATACCTATACAAACTTGTTCCTACATAGTAACTTGCAACTTTGAATGAGAATGTGCTTGCTTACAGCAACGTGCTATATGTTCTGAATGCCCGAATTGGGAATCTGTGTCAAAACTTTGTTAGGAATCATGTGATCCTTACTAGCTGGAAGTAAGGGAGATGGGGCATGAAGTTATTTCTAGGAGTTGGACACATACCAAGTTTAGCTCAGTTCTGGGCATCTTTGAAATACCTATACAAACTTGTTCCTACATAGTAACTTGCAACTTTGAATGAGAATGCGCTTGCTTACAGCAACGTGCTATATGTTCTGAATGCCCGAATTGGGAATCTGTGTCAAAACTTTGTTAGGAATTATGTGATCCTTACTAGCTGGAAGTAAGGGAGATGGGGCATGAAGTTATTTCTAGGAGTTGGACACATACCAAGTTTAGCTCAGTTCTGGGCATCTTTGAAATACCTATACAAACTTGTTCCTACATAGTAACTTGCATCATTAATGAGAATCTGCTTGCTTGCAGCAATGTGCTATATGTTCTGAATGCCCGAATAGGGAATCTGTGTCAAAACTTTGTTAGGAATTATGTGATCCTTACTAGCTGGAAGTAAGGGAGATGGGGCATGAAGTTATTTCTAGGAGTTGGACACATAGCAAGTTTAGCTCAGTTCTGGGCATCTTTGAAATACCTATACAAACTTGTTCCTACATAGTAACTTGCAACTTTGAAGGAGAATGTGCTTGCTTACAGCAACGTGCTATATGTTCTGAATGCCCGAATTGGGAATCTGTGTCAAATCTTTGTTAGGAATTATGTGATCCTTACTAGCTGGAAGTAAGGGAGATGGGGCATGTAGTTATTTCTAGGAGTTGGACACATACCAAGTTTAGCTCAGTTCTGGGCATCTTTGAAATACCTATACAAACTTGTTCCTACATAGTAACTTGCAACTTTGAATGAGAATGTGCTTGCTTACAGCAACGTGCTATATGTTCTGAATGCCCGAATTGGGAATCTGTGTCAAAACTTTGTTAGGAATTATGTGATCCTTACTAGCTGGAAGTAAGGGAGATGGGGCATGAAGTTATTTCTAGGAGTTGGACACATACCGAGTTTAGCTCAGTTCTGGGCATCTTTGAAATACCTATACAAACTTGTTCCTACATACTAACTTGCAACTTTGAATGAGAATGTGCTTGCTTACAGCAACGTGCTATATGTTCTGAATGCCCGAATTGGGAATCTGTGTCAAAACTTTGTTAGGAATTATGTGATCCTTACTAGCTGGAAGTAAGGGAGATGGGGCATGAAGTTATTTCTTGGAGTTGGAGACATACCGAGTTTAGCTCAGTTCTGGGCATCTTTGAAATACCTATACAAACTTGTTCCTACATAGTAACTTGCATCTTTGAATGAGAATGTGCTTGCTTACAGTAACGTGCTATATGTTCTGAATGCCCGAATTGGCAATCTGTGTCAAAACTTTGTTAGGAATTATGTGATCCTTACTAGCTGGAAGTAAGGGAGATGTGGCATGAAGTTATTTCTAGGAGTTGGACACATACCGAGTTTAGCTCAGTTCTGGGCATCTTTGAAATACCTATACAAACTTGTTCCTACATAGTAACTTGCATCTTTGAATGAGAATCTGCTTGCTTACAGCAACGTGCTATATGTTCTGAATGCCCGAATTGGGAATCTGTGTCAAAACTTTGTTAGGATTATGTGATCCTTACTAGCTGGAAGTAAGGGAGATGGGGCATGAAGTTATTTCTAGGAGTTGGACACATACCAAGATTAGCTCAGTTCTGGGCATCTTTGAAATACCTATACAAACTTGTTCCTACATAGTAACTTGCATCTTTGAATGAGAATCTGCTTGCTTACAGCAACGTGCTATATGTTCTGAATGCCCGAATTGGCAATCTGTGTCAAAACTTTGTTAGGAATTATGTGATCCTTACTAGCTGGAAGTAAGGGAGATGGGGCATGAAGTTATTTCTAGGAGTTGGACACATACCAAGTTTAGCTCAGTTCTGGGCATCTTTGAAATACCTATACAAACTTGTTCCTACATAGTAACTTGCAACTTTGAATGAAAATGTGCTTGCTTACAGCAACGTGCTGTATGTTCTGAATGCCCGAATTGGGAATCTGTGTCAAAACTTTGTTAGGAATCATGTGATCCTTACTAGCTGGAAGTAAGGGAGATGGGGCATGAAGTTATTTCTAGGAGTTGGACACATACCAAGTTTAGCTCAGTTCTGGGCATCTTTGAAATACCTTTACAAACTTGTTCCTACATAGTAACTTGCAACTTTGAATGAAAATGTGCTTGCTTACAGCAACGTGCTATATGTTCTGAATGCCCGAATTGGGAATCTGTGTCAAAACTTTGTTAGGAATAATGTGATCCTTACTAGCTGGAAGTAAGGGAGATGGGGCATGAAGTTATTTCTAGGAGTTGGACACATACCAAGTTTAGCTCAGTTCTGGGCATCTTTGAAATACCTATACAAACTTGTTCCTACATAGTAACTTGCAACTTTGAATGAGAATGTGCTTGCTTACAGCAACGTGCTATATGTTCTGAATGCCCGAATTGGGAATCTGTGTCAAAACTTTGTTAGGAATTATGTGATCCTTACTAGCTGGAAGTAAGGGAGATGGGGCATGAAGTTATTTCTAGGAGTTGGACACATACCAAGTTTAGCTCAGTTCTGGGCATCTTTGAAATACCTATACAAACTTGTTCCTACATAGTAACTTGCATCATTAATGAGAATCTGCTTGCTTGCAGCAACGTGCTATATGTTCTGAATGCCCGAATAGGGAATCTGTGTCAAAACTTTTTAGGAATTATGTGATCCTTACTAGCTAGAAGTAAGGGAGATGGGGCATGAAGTTATTTCTAGGAGTTGGACACATAGCAAGTTTAGCTCAGTTCTGGGCATCTTTGAAATACCTATACAAACTTGTTCCTACATAGTAACTTGCAACTTTGAATGAGAATGTGCTTGCTTGCAGCAACGTGCTATATGTTCTGAATGCCCGAATAGGGAATCTGTGTCAAATCTTTGTTAGGAATCATGTGATCCTTACTAGCTGGAAGTAAGGGAGATGGGGCATGAAGTTATTTCTAGGAGTTGGACACATACCAAGTTTAGCTCAGTTCTGGGCATCTTTGAAATACCTATACAAACTTGTTCCTACATAGTAACTTGCAACTTTGAAGGAGAATGTGCTTGCTTACAGCAACATGCTATATGTTCTGAATGCCCGAATTGGGAAACTGTGTCAAAACTTTGTTAGGAATTATGTGATCCTTACTAGCTGGAAGTAAGGGAGATGGGGCATGAAGTTATTTCTAGGAGTTGGACACATAGCAAGTTTAGCTCAGTTCTGGGCATCTTTGAAATACCTATACAAACTTGTTCCTACATAGTAACTTGCAACATTGAATGAAAATGTGCTTGCTTACAGCAACGTGCTATATGTTCTGAATGCCCGAATTGGGAATCTGTGTCAAAACTTTGTTAGGAATAATGTGATCCTTACTTGCTGGAAGTAAGGGAGATGGGGCATGAAGTTATTTCTAGGAGTTGGACACATACCAAGTTTAGCTCAGTTCTGGGCATCTTTGAAATACCTATACAAACTTGTTCCTACATAGTAACTTGCAACTTTGAATGAGAATGCGCTTGCTTACAGCAACGTGCTATATGTTCTGAATGCCCGAATTGGGAATCTGTGTCAAAACTTTGTTAGGAATTATGTGATCCTTACTAGCTGGAAGTAAGGGAGATGGGGCATGAAGTTATTTCTAGGAGTTGGACACATACCAAGTTTAGCTCAGTTCTGGGCATCTTTGAAATACCAATACAAACTTGTTCCTACATAGTAACTTGCATCATTAATGAGAATCTGCTTGCTTGCAGCAACGTGCTATATGTTCTGAATGCCCGAATAGGGAATCTGTGTCAAAACTTTGTTAGGAATTATGTGATCCTTACTAGCTGGAAGTAAGGGAGATGGGGCATGAAGTTATTTCTAGGAGTTGGACACATAGCAAGTTTAGCTCAGTTCTGGGCATCTTTGAAATACCTATACAAACTTATTCCTACATAGTAACTTGCAACTTTGAATGAGAATGTGCTTGCTTACAGCAACGTGCTATATGTTCTGAATGCCCGAATTGGGAATCTGTGTCAAATCTTTGTTAGGAATCATGTGATCCTTACTAGCTGGAAGTAAGGGAGATTGGGCATGAAGTTATTTCTAGGAGTTGGACACATACCAAGTTTAGCTCAGTTCTGGGCATCTTTGAAATACCTATACAAACTTGTTCCTAAATAGTAACTTGCAACTTTCAATGAGAATGTGCTTGCTTACAGCAACGTGCTATATGTTCTGAATGCCCGAATTGGGAATCTGTGTCAAAACTTTGTTAGGAATTATGTGATCCTTACTACCTGGAAGTAAGGGAGATGGGGCATGAAGTTATTTCTAGGAGTTGGACACATACCGAGTTTAGCTCAGTTCTGGGCATCTTTGAAATACCTATACAAACTTGTTCCTACATACTAACTTGCAACTTTGAATGAGAATGTGCTTGCTTACAGCAACGTGCTATATGTTCTGAATGCCCGAATTGGGAATCTGTGTCAAAACTTTGTTAGGAATTATGTGATCCTTACTAGCTGGAAGTAAGGGAGATGGGGCATGAAGTTATTTCTTGGAGTTGGAGACATACCGAGTTTAGCTCAGTTCTGGGCATCTTTGAAATACCTATACAAACTTGTTCCTACATAGTAACTTGCATCTTTGAATGAGAATGTGCTTGCTTACAGTAACGTGCTATATGTTCTGAATGCCCGAATTGGCAATCTGTGTCAAAACTTTGTTAGGAATTATGTGATCCTTACTAGCTGGAAGTAAGGGAGATGGGGCATGAAGTTATTTCTAGGAGTTGGACACATACCGAGTTTAGCTCAGTTCTGGGCATCTTTGAAATACCTATACAAACTTGTTCCTACATAGTAACTTGCATCTTTGAATGAGAATCTGCTTGCTTACAGCAACGTGCTATATGTTCTGAATGCCCGAATTGGCAATCTGTGTCAAAACTTTGTTAGGATTATGTGATCCTTACTAGCTGGAAGTAAGGGAGATGGGGCATGAAGTTATTTCTAGGAGTTGGACACATACCAAGATTAGCTCAGTTCTGGGCATCTTTGAAATACCTATACAAACTTGTTCCTACATAGTAACTTGCATCTTTGAATGAGAATCTGCTTGCTTACAGCAACGTGCTATATGTTCTGAATGCCCGAATTGGGAATCTGTGTCAAAACTTTGTTAGGAATTATGTGATCCTTACTAGCTGGAAGTAAGGGAGATGGGGCATGAAGTTATTTCTTGGAGTTGGAGACATACCGAGTTTAGCTCAGTTCTGGGCATCTTTGAAATACCTATACAAACTTGTTCCTACATAGTAACTTGCATCTTTGAATGAGAATGTGCTTGCTTACAGTAACGTGCTATATGTTCTGAATGCCCGAATTGGCAATCTGTGTCAAAACTTTGTTAGGAATTATGTGATCCTTACTAGCTGGAAGTAAGGGAGATGGGGCATGAAGTTATTTCTAGGAGTTGGACACATACCGAGTTTAGCTCAGTTCTGGGCATCTTTGAAATACCTATACAAACTTGTTCCTACATAGTAACTTGCATCTTTGAATGAGAATCTGCTTGCTTACAGCAACGTGCTATATGTTCTGAATGCCCGAATTGGGAATCTGTGTCAAAACTTTGTTAGGATTATGTGATCCTTACTAGCTGGAAGTAAGGGAGATGGGGCATGAAGTTATTTCTAGGAGTTGGACACATACCAAGCTTAGCTCAGTTCTGGGCATCTTTGAAATACCTATACAAACTTGTTCCTACATAGTAACTTGCATCTTTGAATGAGAATCTGCTTGCTTACAGCAACGTGCTATATGTTCTGAATGCCCGAATTGGCAATCTGTGTCAAAACTTTGTTAGGAATTATGTGATCCTTACTAGCTGGAAGTAAGGGAGATGGGGCATGAAGTTATTTCTAGGAGTTGGACACATACCAAGTTTAGCTCAGTTCTGGGCATCTTTGAAATACCTATACAAACTTGTTCCTACATAGTAACTTGCAACTTTGAATGAAAATGTGCTTGCTTACAGCAACGTGCTGTATGTTCTGAATGCCCGAATTGGGAATCTGTGTCAAAACTTTGTTAGGAATCATGTGATCCTTACTAGCTGGAAGTAAGGGAGATGGGGCATGAAGTTATTTCTAGGAGTTGGACACATACCAAGTTTAGCTCAGTTCTGGGCATCTTTGAAATACCTTTACAAACTTGTTCCTACATAGTAACTTGCAACTTTGAATGAAAATGTGCTTGCTTACAGCAACGTGCTATATGTTCTGAATGCCCGAATTGGGAATCTGTGTCAAAACTTTGTTAGGAATAATGTGATCCTTACTAGCTGGAAGTAAGGGAGATGGGGCATGAAGTTATTTCTAGGAGTTGGACACACACCAAGTTTAGCTCAGTTCTGGGCATCTTTGAAATACCTATACAAACTTGTTCCTACATAGTAACTTGCAACTTTGAATGAGAATGTGCTTGCTTACAGCAACGTGCTATATGTTCTGAATGCCCGAATTGGGAATCTGTGTCAAAACTTTGTTAGGAATTATGTGATCCTTACTAGCTGGAAGTAAGGGAGATGGGGCATGAAGTTATTTCTAGGAGTTGGACACATACCAAGTTTAGCTCAGTTCTGGGCATCTTTGAAATACTTATACAAACTTGTTCCTACATAGTAACTTGCATCATTAATGAGAATCTGCTTGCTTGCAGCAACGTGCTATATGTTCTGAATGCCCGAATAGGGAATCTGTGTCAAAACTTTTTAGGAATTATGTGATCCTTACTAGCTGGAAGTAAGGGAGATGGGGCATGAAGTTATTTCTAGGAGTTGGACACATAGCAAGTTTAGCTCAGTTCTGGGCATCTTTGAAATACCTATACAAACTTGTTCCTACATAGTAACTTGCAACTTTGAATGAGAATGTGCTTGCTTGCAGCAACGTGCTATATGTTCTGAATGCCCGAATAGGGAATCTGTGTCAAATCTTTGTTAGGAATCATGTGATCCTTACTAGCTGGAAGTAAGGGAGATGGGGCATGAAGTTATTTCTAGGAGTTGGACACATACCAAGTTTAGCTCAGTTCTGGGCATCTTTGAAATACCTATACAAACTTGTTCCTACATAGTAACTTGCAACTTTGAAGGAGAATGTGCTTGCTTACAGCAACATGCTATATGTTCTGAATGCCCGAATTGGGAAACTGTGTCAAAACTTTGTTAGGAATCATGTGATCCTTACTAGCTGGAAGTAAGGGAGATGGGGCATGAAGTTATTTCTAGGAGTTGGACACATACCAAGTTTAGCTCAGTTCTGGGCATCTTTGAAATACCTATACAAACTTGTTCCTACATAGTAACTTGCAACTTTGAAGGAGAATGTGCTTGCTTACAGCAACGTGCTATATGTACTGAATGCCCGAATTGGGAATCTGTGTCAAAACTTTGTTAGGAATTATGTGATCCTTACTAGCTGGAAGTAAGGGAGATGGGGCATGATGTTATTTCTAGGAGTTGGACACATAGCAAGTTTAGCTCAGTTCTGGGCATCTTTGAAATACCTATACAAACTTGTTCCTACATAGTAACTTGCAACTTTGAATGAGAATGTGCTTGCTTACAGCAACGTGCTATATGTTCTGAATGCCCGAATTGGGAATCTGTGTCAAATCTTTGTTAGGAATCATGTGATCCTTACTAGCTGGAAGTAAGGGAGATGGGGCATGAAGTTATTTCTAGGAGTTGGACACATACCAAGTTTAGCTCAGTTCTGGGCATCTTTGAAATACCTATACAAACTTGTTCCTACATAGTAACTTGCAACTTTGAATGAGAATGTGCTTGCTTACAGCAACGTGCTATATGTTCTGAATGCCCGAATTGGGAATCTGTGTCCAAACTTTGTTAGGAATTATGTGATCCTTACTAGCTGGAAGTAAGGGAGATGGGGCATGAAGTTATTTCTTGGAGTTGGAGACATACCGAGTTTAGCTCAGTTCTGGGCATCTTTGAAATACCTATACAAACTTGTTCCTACATAGTAACTTGCATCTTTGAATGAGAATGTGCTTGCTTACAGTAACGTGCTATATGTTCTGAATGCCCGAATTGGCAATCTGTGTCAAAACTTTGTTAGGAATTATGTGATCCTTACTAGCTGGAAGTAAGGGAGATGGGGGATGAAGTTATTTCTAGGAGTTGGACACATACCGAGTTTAGCTCAGTTCTGGGCATCTTTGAAATACCTATACAAACTTGTTCCTACATAGTAACTTGCATCTTTGAATGAGAATCTGCTTGCTTACAGCAACGTGCTATATGTTCTGAATGCCCGAATTGGGAATCTGTGTCAAAACTTTGTTAGGAATCATGTGATCCTTACTAGCTGGAAGTAAGGGAGATGGGGCATGAAGTTATTTCTAGGAGTTGGACACATACCGAGTTTAGCTCAGTTCTGGGCATCTTTGAAATACCTATACAAACTTGTTCCTACATAGTAACTTGCAACTTTGAATGAGAATGTGCTTGCTTGCAGCAACGTGCTATATGTTCTGAATGCCCGAATAGGGAATCTGTGTCAAATCTTTGTTAGGAATCATGTGATCCTTACTAGCTGGAAGTAAGGGAGATGGGGCATGAAGTTATTTCTAGGAGTTGGACACATACCGTGTTTAGCTCAGTTCTGGGCATCTTTGAAATACCTATACAAACTTGTTCCTACATAGTAACTTGCAACTTTGAAGGAGAATGTGCTTGCTTACAGCAACGTGCTATATGTTCTGAATGCCCGAATTGGGAAACTGTGTCAAAACTTTGTTAGGAATTATGTGATCCTTACTAGCTGGAAGTAAGGGAGATGGGGCATGATGTTATTTCTAGGAGTTGGACACATACCAAGTTTAGCTCAGTTCTGGGCATCTTTGAAATACCTATACAAACTTGTTCCCACATAGTAACTTGCAACTTTGAATGAGAATGTGCTTGCTTACAGCAACGTGCTATATGTTCTGAATGCCCGAATTGGGAATCTGTGTCAAAACTTTGTTAGGAATTATGTGATCCTTACTAGCTGGAAGTAAGGGAGATGGGGCATGATGTTATTTCTAGGAGTTGGACACATAGCAAGTTTAGCTCAGTTCTGGGCATCTTTGAAATACCTATACAAACTTGTTCCCACATAGTAACTTGCAACTTTGAATGAGAATGTGCCTGCTTACAGCAACGTGCTATATGTTCTGAATGCCCGAATTGGGAATCTGTGTCAAAACTTTGTTAGGAATTATGTGATCCTTACTAGCTGGAAGTAAGGGAGATGGGGCATGAAGTTATTTCTAGGAGTTGGACACATACCAAGTTTAGCTCAGTTCTGGGCATCTTTGAAATACCTATACAAACTTGTTCCTACATAGTAACTTGCAACTTTGAAGGAGAATGTGCCTGCTTACAGCAACGTGCTATATGTTCTGAATGCCCGAATTGGCAATCTGTGTCAAAACTTTGTTAGGAATTATGTGATCCTTACTAGCTGGAAGTAAGGGAGATGGGGCATGAAGTTATTTCTAGGAGTTGGACACATACCAAGTTTAGCTCAGTTCTGGGCATCTTTGAAATACCTATACAAACTTGTTCCTACATAGTAACTTGCAACTTTGAATGAAAATGTGCTTGCTTACAGCAACGTGCTGTATGTTCTGAATGCCCGAATTGGGAATCTGTGTCAAAACTTTGTTAGGAATCATGTGATCCTTACTAGCTGGAAGTAAGGGAGATGGGGCATGAAGTTATTTCTAGGAGTTGGACACATACCAAGTTTAGCTCAGTTCTGGGCATCTTTGAAATACCTATACAAACTTGTTCCTACATAGTAACTTGCAACTTTGAATGAGAATGCGCTTGCTTACAGCAACGTGCTATATGTTCTGAATGCCCGAATTGGGAATCTGTGTCAAAACTTTGTTAGGAATTATGTGATCCTTACTAGCTGGAAGTAAGGGAGATGGGGCATGAAGTTATTTCTAGGAGTTGGACACATAGCAAGTTTAGCTCAGTTCTGGGCATCTTTGAAATACCTATACAAACTTGTTCCTACATAGTAACTTGTAACTTTGAATGAGAATGTGCTTGCTTGCAGCAACGTGCTATATGTTCTGAATGCCCGAATAGGGAATCTGTGTCAAATCTTTGTTAGGAATCATGTGATCCTTACTAGCTGGAAGTAAGGGAGATGGGGCATGAAGTTATTTCTAGGAGTTGGACACATACCAAGTTTAGCTCAGTTCTGGGCATCTTTGAAATACCTATACAAACTTGTTCCTACATAGTAACTTGCAACTTTGAAGGAGAATGTGCTTGCTTACAGCAACATGCTATATGTTCTGAATGCCCGAATTGGGAAACTGTGTCAAAACTTTGTTAGGAATTATGTGATCCTTACTAGCTGGAAGTAAGGGAGATGGGGCATGAAGTTATTTCTAGGAGTTGGACACATACCAAGTTTAGCTCAGTTCTGGGCATCTTTGAAATACCTATACAAACTTGTTCCTACATAGTAACTTGCAACTTTGAAGGAGAATGTGCTTGCTTACAGCAACGTGCTATATGTTCTGAATGCCCGAATTGGGAATCTGTGTCAAAACTTTGTTAGGAATTATGTGATCCTTACTAGCTGGAAGTAAGGGAGATGGGGCATGATGTTATTTCTAGGAGTTGGACACATAGCAAGTTTAGCTCAGTTCTGGGCATCTTTGAAATACGTATACAAACTTGTTCCTACATAGTAACTTGCAACTTTGAATGAGAATGTGCTTGCTTACAGCAACGTGCTATATGTTCTGAATGCCCGAATTGGGAATCTGTGTCAAATCTGTGTTAGGAATCATGTGATCCTTACTAGCTGGAAGTAAGGGAGATGGGGCATGAAGTTATTTCTAGGAGTTGGACACATACCAAGTTTAGCTCAGTTCTGGGCATCTTTGAAATACCTATACAAACTTGTTCCTACATAGTAACTTGCAACTTTGAAGGAGAATGTGCTTGCTTACAGCAACGTGCTATATGTTCTGAATGCCCGAATTGGGAATCTGTGTCAAAACTTTGTTAGGAATCATGTGATCCTTACTAGCTGGAAGTAAGGGAGATGGGGCATGATGTTATTTCTAGGAGTTGGACACATAGCAAGTTTAGCTCAGTTCTGGGCATCTTTGAAATACCTATACAAACTTGTTCCTACATAGTAACTTGCAACTTTGAATGAGAATGTGCCTGCTTACAGCAACGTGCTATATGTTCTGAATGCCCGAATTGGGAATCTGTGTCAAATCTTTGTTAGGAATCATGTGATCCTTACTAGCTGGAAGTAAGGGAGATGGGGCATGAAGTTATTTCTAGGAGTTGGACACATACCAAGTTTAGCTCAGTTCTGGGCATCTTTGAAATACCTATACAAACTTGTTCCTACATAGTAACTTGTAACTTTGAAGGAGAATGTGCCTGCTTACAGCAACATGCTATATGTTCTGAATGCCCGAATTGGGAAACTGTGTCAAAACTTTGTTAGGAATTATGTGATCCTTACTAGCTGGAAGTAAGGGAGATGGGGCATGAAGTTATTTCTAGGAGTTGGACACATACCAAGTTTAGCTCAGTTCTGGGCATCTTTGAAATACCTATACAAACTTGTTCCTACATAGTAACTTGCATCTTTGAATGAGAATCTGCTTGCTTACACTAACGTGCTATATGTTCTGAATGCCCGAATTGGGAATCTGTGTCAAAACTTTGTTAGGAATTATGTGATCCTTACTAGCTGGAAGTAAGGGAGATGGGGCATGAAGTTATTTCTAGGAGTTGGACACATACCAAGTTTAGCTCAGTTCTGGGCATCTTTGAAATACCTATACAAACTTGTTCCTACATAGTAACTTGCAACTTTGAATGAAAATGTGCCTGCTTACAGCAACGTGCTATATGTTCTGAATGCCCGAATTGGGAATCTGTGTCAAAACTTTGTTAAGAATTATGTGATCCTTACTAGCTGGAAGTAAGGGAGATGGGGCATGAAGTTATTTCTAGGAGTTGGACACATACCAAGTTTAGCTCAGTTCTGGGCATCTTTGAAATACCTATACAAACTTGTTCCTACATAGTAACTTGCAACATTGAATGAAAATGTGCTTGCTTACAGCAAAGTGCTATATGTTCTGAATGCCCGAATTGGGAATCTGTGTCAAAACTTTGTTAGGAATAATGTGATCCTTACTTGCTGGAAGTAAGGGAGATGGGGCATGAAGTTATTTCTAGGAGTTGGACACATACCAAGTTTAGCTCAGTTCTGGGCATCTTTGAAATACCTATACAAACTTGTTCCTACATAGTAACTTGCAACTTTGAATGAGAATGCGCTTGCTTACAGCAACGTGCTATATGTTCTGAATGCCCGAATTGGGAATCTGTGTCAAAACTTTGTTAGGAATTATGTGATCCTTACTAGCTGGAAGTAAGGGAGATGGGGCATGAAGTTATTTCTAGGAGTTGGACACATAGCAAGTTTAGCTCAGTTCTGGGCATCTTTGAAATACCTATACAAACTTGTTCCTACATAGTAACTTGTAACTTTGAATGAGAATGTGCTTGCTTGCAGCAACGTGCTATATGTTCTGAATGCCCGAATAGGGAATCTGTGTCAAATCTTTGTTAGGAATCATGTGATCCTTACTAGCTGGAAGTAAGGGAGATGGGGCATGAAGTTATTTCTAGGAGTTGGACACATACCAAGTTTAGCTCAGTTCTGGGCATCTTTGAAATACCTATACAAACTTGTTCCTACATAGTAACTTGCAACTTTGAAGGAGAATGTGCTTGCTTACAGCAACATGCTATATGTTCTGAATGCCCGAATTGGGAAACTGTGTCAAAACTTTGTTAGGAATTATGTGATCCTTACTAGCTGGAAGTAAGGGAGATGGGGCATGAAGTTATTTCTAGGAGTTGGACACATACCAAGTTTAGCTCAGTTCTGGGCATCTTTGAAATACCTATACAAACTTGTTCCTACATAGTAACTTGCAACTTTGAAGGAGAATGTGCTTGCTTACAGCAACGTGCTATATGTTCTGAATGCCCGAATTGGGAATCTGTGTCAAAACTTTGTTAGGAATTATGTGATCCTTACTAGCTGGAAGTAAGGGAGATGGGGCATGATGTTATTTCTAGGAGTTGGACACATAGCAAGTTTAGCTCAGTTCTGGGCATCTTTGAAATACGTATACAAACTTGTTCCTACATAGTAACTTGCAACTTTGAATGAGAATGTGCTTGCTTACAGCAACGTGCTATATGTTCTGAATGCCCGAATTGGGAATCTGTGTCAAATCTGTGTTAGGAATCATGTGATCCTTACTAGCTGGAAGTAAGGGAGATGGGGCATGAAGTTATTTCTAGGAGTTGGACACATACCAAGTTTAGCTCAGTTCTGGGCATCTTTGAAATACCTATACAAACTTGTTCCTACATAGTAACTTGCAACTTTGAAGGAGAATGTGCTTGCTTACAGCAACGTGCTATATGTTCTGAATGCCCGAATTGGGAATCTGTGTCAAAACTTTGTTAGGAATCATGTGATCCTTACTAGCTGGAAGTAAGGGAGATGGGGCATGATGTTATTTCTAGGAGTTGGACACATAGCAAGTTTAGCTCAGTTCTGGGCATCTTTGAAATACCTATACAAACTTGTTCCTACATAGTAACTTGCAACTTTGAATGAGAATGTGCCTGCTTACAGCAACGTGCTATATGTTCTGAATGCCCGAATTGGGAATCTGTGTCAAATCTTTGTTAGGAATCATGTGATCCTTACTAGCTGGAAGTAAGGGAGATGGGGCATGAAGTTATTTCTAGGAGTTGGACACATACCAAGTTTAGCTCAGTTCTGGGCATCTTTGAAATACCTATACAAACTTGTTCCTACATAGTAACTTGTAACTTTGAAGGAGAATGTGCCTGCTTACAGCAACATGCTATATGTTCTGAATGCCCGAATTGGGAAACTGTGTCAAAACTTTGTTAGGAATTATGTGATCCTTACTAGCTGGAAGTAAGGGAGATGGGGCATGAAGTTATTTCTAGGAGTTGGACACATACCAAGTTTAGCTCAGTTCTGGGCATCTTTGAAATACCTATACAAACTTGTTCCTACATAGTAACTTGCATCTTTGAATGAGAATCTGCTTGCTTACACTAACGTGCTATATGTTCTGAATGCCCGAATTGGGAATCTGTGTCAAAACTTTGTTAGGAATTATGTGATCCTTACTAGCTGGAAGTAAGGGAGATGGGGCATGAAGTTATTTCTAGGAGTTGGACACATACCAAGTTTAGCTCAGTTCTGGGCATCTTTGAAATACCTATACAAACTTGTTCCTACATAGTAACTTGCAACTTTGAATGAAAATGTGCCTGCTTACAGCAACGTGCTATATGTTCTGAATGCCCGAATTGGGAATCTGTGTCAAAACTTTGTTAAGAATTATGTGATCCTTACTAGCTGGAAGTAAGGGAGATGGGGCATGAAGTTATTTCTAGGAGTTGGACACATACCAAGTTTAGCTCAGTTCTGGGCATCTTTGAAATACCTATACAAACTTGTTCCTACATAGTAACTTGCAACATTGAATGAAAATGTGCTTGCTTACAGCAAAGTGCTATATGTTCTGAATGCCCGAATTGGGAATCTGTGTCAAAACTTTGTTAGGAATAATGTGATCCTTACTTGCTGGAAGTAAGGGAGATGGGGCATGAAGTTATTTCTAGGAGTTGGACACATACCAAGTTTAGCTCAGTTCTGGGCATCTTTGAAATACCTATACAAACTTGTTCCTACATAGTAACTTGCAACTTTGAATGAGAATGCGCTTGCTTACAGCAACGTGCTATATGTTCTGAATGCCCGAATTGGGAATCTGTGTCAAAACTTTGTTAGGAATTATGTGATCCTTACTAGCTGGAAGTAAGGGAGATGGGGCATGAAGTTATTTCTAGGAGTTGGACACATAGCAAGTTTAGCTCAGTTCTGGGCATCTTTGAAATACCTATACAAACTTGTTCCTACATAGTAACTTGTAACTTTGAATGAGAATGTGCTTGCTTGCAGCAACGTGCTATATGTTCTGAATGCCCGAATAGGGAATCTGTGTCAAATCTTTGTTAGGAATCATGTGATCCTTACTAGCTGGAAGTAAGGGAGATGGGGCATGAAGTTATTTCTAGGAGTTGGACACATACCAAGTTTAGCTCAGTTCTGGGCATCTTTGAAATACCTATACAAACTTGTTCCTACATAGTAACTTGCAACTTTGAAGGAGAATGTGCTTGCTTACAGCAACATGCTATATGTTCTGAATGCCCGAATTGGGAAACTGTGTCAAAACTTTGTTAGGAATTATGTGATCCTTACTAGCTGGAAGTAAGGGAGATGGGGCATGAAGTTATTTCTAGGAGTTGGACACATACCAAGTTTAGCTCAGTTCTGGGCATCTTTGAAATACCTATACAAACTTGTTCCTACATAGTAACTTGCAACTTTGAAGGAGAATGTGCTTGCTTACAGCAACGTGCTATATGTTCTGAATGCCCGAATTGGGAATCTGTGTCAAAACTTTGTTAGGAATTATGTGATCCTTACTAGCTGGAAGTAAGGGAGATGGGGCATGATGTTATTTCTAGGAGTTGGACACATAGCAAGTTTAGCTCAGTTCTGGGCATCTTTGAAATACGTATACAAACTTGTTCCTACATAGTAACTTGCAACTTTGAATGAGAATGTGCTTGCTTACAGCAACGTGCTATATGTTCTGAATGCCCGAATTGGGAATCTGTGTCAAATCTGTGTTAGGAATCATGTGATCCTTACTAGCTGGAAGTAAGGGAGATGGGGCATGAAGTTATTTCTAGGAGTTGGACACATACCAAGTTTAGCTCAGTTCTGGGCATCTTTGAAATACCTATACAAACTTGTTCCTACATAGTAACTTGCAACTTTGAAGGAGAATGTGCTTGCTTACAGCAACGTGCTATATGTTCTGAATGCCCGAATTGGGAATCTGTGTCAAAACTTTGTTAGGAATCATGTGATCCTTACTAGCTGGAAGTAAGGGAGATGGGGCATGATGTTATTTCTAGGAGTTGGACACATAGCAAGTTTAGCTCAGTTCTGGGCATCTTTGAAATACCTATACAAACTTGTTCCTACATAGTAACTTGCAACTTTGAATGAGAATGTGCCTGCTTACAGCAACGTGCTATATGTTCTGAATGCCCGAATTGGGAATCTGTGTCAAATCTTTGTTAGGAATCATGTGATCCTTACTAGCTGGAAGTAAGGGAGATGGGGCATGAAGTTATTTCTAGGAGTTGGACACATACCAAGTTTAGCTCAGTTCTGGGCATCTTTGAAATACCTATACAAACTTGTTCCTACATAGTAACTTGTAACTTTGAAGGAGAATGTGCCTGCTTACAGCAACATGCTATATGTTCTGAATGCCCGAATTGGGAAACTGTGTCAAAACTTTGTTAGGAATTATGTGATCCTTACTAGCTGGAAGTAAGGGAGATGGGGCATGAAGTTATTTCTAGGAGTTGGACACATACCAAGTTTAGCTCAGTTCTGGGCATCTTTGAAATACCTATACAAACTTGTTCCTACATAGTAACTTGCATCTTTGAATGAGAATCTGCTTGCTTACACTAACGTGCTATATGTTCTGAATGCCCGAATTGGGAATCTGTGTCAAAACTTTGTTAGGAATTATGTGATCCTTACTAGCTGGAAGTAAGGGAGATGGGGCATGAAGTTATTTCTAGGAGTTGGACACATACCAAGTTTAGCTCAGTTCTGGGCATCTTTGAAATACCTATACAAACTTGTTCCTACATAGTAACTTGCAACTTTGAATGAAAATGTGCCTGCTTACAGCAACGTGCTATATGTTCTGAATGCCCGAATTGGGAATCTGTGTCAAAACTTTGTTAAGAATTATGTGATCCTTACTAGCTGGAAGTAAGGGAGATGGGGCATGAAGTTATTTCTAGGAGTTGGACACATACCAAGTTTAGCTCAGTTCTGGGCATCTTTGAAATACCTATACAAACTTGTTCCTACATAGTAACTTGCAACATTGAATGAAAATGTGCTTGCTTACAGCAAAGTGCTATATGTTCTGAATGCCCGAATTGGGAATCTGTGTCAAAACTTTGTTAGGAATAATGTGATCCTTACTTGCTGGAAGTAAGGGAGATGGGGCATGAAGTTATTTCTAGGAGTTGGACACATACCAAGTTTAGCTCAGTTCTGGGCATCTTTGAAATACCTATACAAACTTGTTCCTACATAGTAACTTGCAACTTTGAATGAGAATGCGCTTGCTTACAGCAACGTGCTATATGTTCTGAATGCCCGAATTGGGAATCTGTGTCAAAACTTTGTTAGGAATTATGTGATCCTTACTAGCTGGAAGTAAGGGAGATGGGGCATGAAGTTATTTCTAGGAGTTGGACACATACCAAGTTTAGCTCAGTTCTGGGCATCTTTGAAATACCTATACAAACTTGTTCCTACATAGTAACTTGCATCATTAATGAGAATCTGCTTGCTTGCAGCAACGTGCTATATGTTCTGAATGCCCGAATAGGGAATCTGTGTCAAAACTTTGTTAGGAATTATGTGATCCTTACTAGCTGGAAGTAAGGGAGATGGGGCATGAAGTTATTTCTAGGAGTTGGACACATAGCAAGTTTAGCTCAGTTCTGGGCATCTTTGAAATACCTATACAAACTTATTCCTACATAGTAACTTGCAACTTTGAATGAGAATGTGCTTGCTTACAGCAACGTGCTATATGTTCTGAATGCCCGAATTGGGAATCTGTGTCAAATCTTTGTTAGGAATCATGTGATCCTTACTAGCTGGAAGTAAGGGAGATGGGGCATGAAGTTATTTCTAGGAGTTGGACACATACCAAGTTTAGCTCAGTTCTGGGCATCTTTAAAATACCTATACAAACTTGTTCCTACATAGTAACTTGCAACTTTGAATGAGAATGTGCTTGCTTACAGCAACGTGCTATATGTTCTGAATGCCCGAATTGGGAATCTGTGTCAAAACTTTGTTAGGAATTATGTGATCCTTACTAGCTGGAAGTAAGGGAGATGGGGCATGAAGTTATTTCTAGGAGTTGGACACATACCGAGTTTAGCTCAGTTCTGGGCATCTTTGAAATACCTATACAAACTTGTTCCTACATACTAACTTGCAACTTTGAATGAGAATGTGCTTGCTTACAGCAACGTGCTATATGTTCTGAATGCCCGAATTGGGAATCTGTGTCAAAACTTTGTTAGGAATTATGTGATCCTTACTAGCTGGAAGTAAGGGAGATGGGGCATGAAGTTATTTCTTGGAGTTGGAGACATACCGAGTTTAGCTCAGTTCTGGGCATCTTTGAAATACCTATACAAACTTGTTCCTACATAGTAACTTGCATCTTTGAATGAGAATGTGCTTGCTTACAGTAACGTGCTATATGTTCTGAATGCCCGAATTGGCAATCTGTGTCAAAACTTTGTTAGGAATTATGTGATCCTTACTAGCTGGAAGTAAGGGAGATGTGGCATGAAGTTATTTCTAGGAGTTGGACACATACCGAGTTTAGCTCAGTTCTGGGCATCTTTGAAATACCTATACAAACTTGTTCCTACATAGTAACTTGCATCTTTGAATGAGAATCTGCTTGCTTACAGCAACGTGCTATATGTTCTGAATGCCCGAATTGGGAATCTGTGTCAAAACTTTGTTAGGATTATGTGATCCTTACTAGCTGGAAGTAAGGGAGATGGGGCATGAAGTTATTTCTAGGAGTTGGACACATACCAAGATTAGCTCAGTTCTGGGCATCTTTGAAATACCTATACAAACTTGTTCCTACATAGTAACTTGCATCTTTGAATGAGAATCTGCTTGCTTACAGCAACGTGCTATATGTTCTGAATGCCCGAATTGGCAATCTGTGTCAAAACTTTGTTAGGAATTATGTGATCCTTACTAGCTGGAAGTAAGGGAGATGGGGCATGAAGTTATTTCTAGGAGTTGGACACATACCAAGTTTAGCTCAGTTCTGGGCATCTTTGAAATACCTATACAAACTTGTTCCTACATAGTAACTTGCAACTTTGAATGAAAATGTGCTTGCTTACAGCAACGTGCTGTATGTTCTGAATGCCCGAATTGGGAATCTGTGTCAAAACTTTGTTAGGAATCATGTGATCCTTACTAGCTGGAAGTAAGGGAGATGGGGCATGAAGTTATTTCTAGGAGTTGGACACATACCAAGTTTAGCTCAGTTCTGGGCATCTTTGAAATACCTTTACAAACTTGTTCCTACATAGTAACTTGCAACTTTGAATGAAAATGTGCTTGCTTACAGCAACGTGCTATATGTTCTGAATGCCCGAATTGGGAATCTGTGTCAAAACTTTGTTAGGAATAATGTGATCCTTACTAGCTGGAAGTAAGGGAGATGGGGCATGAAGTTATTTCTAGGAGTTGGACACATACCAAGTTTAGCTCAGTTCTGGGCATCTTTGAAATACCTATACAAACTTGTTCCTACATAGTAACTTGCAACTTTGAATGAGAATGTGCTTGCTTACAGCAACGTGCTATATGTTCTGAATGCCCGAATTGGGAATCTGTGTCAAAACTTTGTTAGGAATTATGTGATCCTTACTAGCTGGAAGTAAGGGAGATGGGGCATGAAGTTATTTCTAGGAGTTGGACACATACCAAGTTTAGCTCAGTTCTGGGCATCTTTGAAATACCTATACAGACTTGTTCCTACATAGTAACTTGCATCATTAATGAGAATCTGCTTGCTTGCAGCAACGTGCTATATGTTCTGAATGCCCGAATAGGGAATCTGTGTCAAAACTTTTTAGGAATTATGTGATCCTTACTAGCTGGAAGTAAGGGAGATGGGGCATGAAGTTATTTCTAGGAGTTGGACACATAGCAAGTTTAGCTCAGTTCTGGGCATCTTTGAAATACTTATACAAACTTGTTCCTACATAGTAACTTGCAACTTTGAATGAGAATGTGCTTGCTTGCAGCAACGTGCTATATGTTCTGAATGCCCGAATAGGGAATCTGTGTCAAATCTTTGTTAGGAATCATGTGATCCTTACTAGCTGGAAGTAAGGGAGATGGGGCATGAAGTTATTTCTAGGAGTTGGACACATACCAAGTTTAGCTCAGTTCTGGGCATCTTTGAAATACCTATACAAACTTGTTCCTACATAGTAACTTGCAACTTTGAAGGAGAATGTGCTTGCTTACAGCAACATGCTATATGTTCTGAATGCCCGAATTGGGAAACTGTGTCAAAACTTTGTTAGGAATTATGTGATCCTTACTAGCTGGAAGTAAGGGAGATGGGGCATGAAGTTATTTCTAGGAGTTGGACACATAGCAAGTTTAGCTCAGTTCTGGGCATCTTTGAAATACCTATACAAACTTGTTCCTACATAGTAACTTGCAACATTGAATGAAAATGTGCTTGCTTACAGCAACGTGCTATATGTTCTGAATGCCCGAATTGGGAATCTGTGTCAAAACTTTGTTAGGAATAATGTGATCCTTACTTGCTGGAAGTAAGGGAGATGGGGCATGAAGTTATTTCTAGGAGTTGGACACATACCAAGTTTAGCTCAGTTCTGGGCATCTTTGAAATACCTATACAAACTTGTTCCTACATAGTAACTTGCAACTTTGAATGAGAATGCGCTTGCTTACAGCAACGTGCTATATGTTCTGAATGCCCGAATTGGGAATCTGTGTCAAAACTTTGTTAGGAATTATGTGATCCTTACTAGCTGGAAGTAAGGGAGATGGGGCATGAAGTTATTTCTAGGAGTTGGACACATACCAAGTTTAGCTCAGTTCTGGGCATCTTTGAAATACCTATACAAACTTGTTCCTACATAGTAACTTGCATCATTAATGAGAATCTGCTTGCTTGCAGCAACGTGCTATATGTTCTGAATGCCCGAATAGGGAATCTGTGTCAAAACTTTGTTAGGAATTATGTGATCCTTACTAGCTGGAAGTAAGGGAGATGGGGCATGAAGTTATTTCTAGGAGTTGGACACATAGCAAGTTTAGCTCAGTTCTGGGCATCTTTGAAATACCTATACAAACTTATTCCTACATAGTAACTTGCAACTTTGAATGAGAATGTGCTTGCTTACAGCAACGTGCTATATGTTCTGAATGCCCGAATTGGGAATCTGTGTCAAATCTTTGTTAGGAATCATGTGATCCTTACTAGCTGGAAGTAAGGGAGATGGGGCATGAAGTTATTTCTAGGAGTTGGACACATACCAAGTTTAGCTCAGTTCTGGGCATCTTTGAAATACCTATACAAACTTGTTCCTAAATAGTAACTTGCAACTTTCAATGAGAATGTGCTTGCTTACAGCAACGTGCTATATGTTCTGAATGCCCGAGTTGGGAATCTGTGTCAAAACTTTGTTAGGAATTATGTGATCCTTACTACCTGGAAGTAAGGGAGATGGGGCATGAAGTTTTACTAGGAGTTGGACACATACCGAGTTTAGCTCAGTTCTGGGCATCTTTGAAATACCTATACAAACTTGTTCCTACATACTAACTTGCAACTTTGAATGAGAATGTGCTTGCTTACAGCAACGTGCTATATGTTCTGAATGCCCGAATTGGGAATCTGTGTCAAAACTTTGTTAGGAATTATGTGATCCTTACTAGCTGGAAGTAAGGGAGATGGGGCATGAAGTTATTTCTTGGAGTTGGAGACATACCGAGTTTAGCTCAGTTCTGGGCATCTTTGAAATACCTATACAAACTTGTTCCTACATAGTAACTTGCATCTTTGAATGAGAATGTGCTTGCTTACAGTAACGTGCTATATGTTCTGAATGCCCGAATTGGCAATCTGTGTCAAAACTTTGTTAGGAATTATGTGATCCTTACTAGCTGGAAGTAAGGGAGATGGGGCATGAAGTTATTTCTAGGAGTTGGACACATACCGAGTTTAGCTCAGTTCTGGGCATCTTTGAAATACCTATACAAACTTGTTCCTACATAGTAACTTGCATCTTTGAATGAGAATCTGCTTGCTTACAGCAACGTGCTATATGTTCTGAATGCCCGAATTGGGAATCTGTGTCAAAACTTTGTTAGGATTATGTGATCCTTACTAGCTGGAAGTAAGGGAGATGGGGCATGAAGTTTTTTCTAGGAGTTGGACACATACCAAGATTAGCTCAGTTCTGGGCATCTTTGAAATACCTATACAAACTTGTTCCTACATAGTAACTTGCATCTTTGAATGAGAATCTGCTTGCTTACAGCAACGTGCTATATGTTCTGAATGCCCGAATTGGGAATCTGTGTCAAAACTTTGTTAGGAATTATGTGATCCTTACTAGCTGGAAGTAAGGGAGATGGGGCATGAAGTTATTTCTTGGAGTTGGAGACATACCGAGTTTAGCTCAGTTCTGGGCATCTTTGAAATACCTATACAAACTTGTTCCTACATAGTAACTTGCATCTTTGAATGAGAATCTGCTTGCTTACAGTAACGTGCTATATGTTCTGAATGCCCGAATTGGCAATCTGTGTCAAAACTTTGTTAGGAATTATGTGATCCTTACTAGCTGGAAGTAAGGGAGATGGGGCATGAAGTTATTTCTAGGAGTTGGACACATACCGAGTTTAGCTCAGTTCTGGGCATCTTTGAAATACCTATACAAACTTGTTCCTACATAGTAACTTGCATCTTTGAATGAGAATCTGCTTGCTTACAGCAACGTGCTATATGTTCTGAATGCCCGAATTGGGAATCTGTGTCAAAACTTTGTTAGGATTATGTGATCCTTACTAGCTGGAAGTAAGGGAGATGGGGCATGAAGTTATTTCTAGGAGTTGGACACATACCAAGCTTAGCTCAGTTCTGGGCATCTTTGAAATACCTATACAAACTTGTTCCTACATAGTAACTTGCATCTTTGAATGAGAATCTGCTTGCTTACAGCAACGTGCTATATGTTCTGAATGCCCGAATTGGCAATCTGTGTCAAAACTTTGTTAGGAATTATGTGATCCTTACTAGCTGGAAGTAAGGGAGATGGGGCATGAAGTTATTTCTAGGAGTTGGACACATACCAAGTTTAGCTCAGTTCTGGGCATCTTTGAAATACCTATACAAACTTGTTCCTACATAGTAACTTGCAACTTTGAATGAAAATGTGCTTGCTTACAGCAACGTGCTGTATGTTCTGAATGCCCGAATTGGGAATCTGTGTCAAAACTTTGTTAGGAATCATGTGATCCTTACTAGCTGGAAGTAAGGGAGATGGGGCATGAAGTTATTTCTAGGAGTTGGACACATACCAAGTTTAGCTCAGTTCTGGGCATCTTTGAAATACCTTTACAAACTTGTTCCTACATAGTAACTTGCAACTTTGAATGAAAATGTGCTTGCTTACAGCAACGTGCTATATGTTCTGAATGCCCGAATTGGGAATCTGTGTCAAAACTTTGTTAGGAATAATGTGATCCTTACTAGCTGGAAGTAAGGGAGATGGGGCATGAAGTTATTTCTAGGAGTTGGACACACACCAAGTTTAGCTCAGTTCTGGGCATCTTTGAAATACCTATACAAACTTGTTCCTACATAGTAACTTGCAACTTTGAATGAGAATGTGCTTGCTTACAGCAACGTGCTATATGTTCTGAATGCCCGAATTGGGAATCTGTGTCAAAACTTTGTTAGGAATTATGTGATCCTTACTAGCTGGAAGTAAGGGAGATGGGGCATGAAGTTATTTCTAGGAGTTGGACACATACCAAGTTTAGCTCAGTTCTGGGCATCTTTGAAATACCTATACAAACTTGTTCCTACATAGTAACTTGCATCATTAATGAGAATCTGCTTGCTTGCAGCAACGTGCTATATGTTCTGAATGCCCGAATAGGGAATCTGTGTCAAAACTTTTTAGGAATTATGTGATCCTTACTAGCTGGAAGTAAGGGAGATGGGGCATGAAGTTATTTCTAGGAGTTGGACACATAGCAAGTTTAGCTCAGTTCTGGGCATCTTTGAAATACCTATACAAACTTGTTCCTACATAGTAACTTGCAACTTTGAATGAGAATGTGCTTGCTTGCAGCAACGTGCTATATGTTCTGAATGCCCGAATAGGGAATCTCTGTCAAATCTTTGTTAGGAATCATGTGATCCTTACTAGCTGGAAGTAAGGGAGATGGGGCATGAAGTTATTTCTAGGAGTTGGACACATACCAAGTTTAGCTCAGTTCTGGGCATCTTTGAAATACCTATACAAACTTGTTCCTACATAGTAACTTGCAACTTTGAAGGAGAATGTGCTTGCTTACAGCAACATGCTATATGTTCTGAATGCCCGAATTGGGAAACTGTGTCAAAACTTTGTTAGGAATCATGTGATCCTTACTAGCTGGAAGTAAGGGAGATGGGGCATGAAGTTATTTCTAGGAGTTGGACACATACCAAGTTTAGCTCAGTTCTGGGCATCTTTGAAATACCTATACAAACTTGTTCCTACATAGTAACTTGCAACTTTGAAGGAGAATGTGCTTGCTTACAGCAACGTGCTATATGTTCTGAATGCCCGAATTGGGAATCTGTGTCAAAACTTTGTTAGGAATTATGTGATCCTTACTAGCTGGAAGTAAGGGAGATGGGGCATGATGTTATTTCTAGGAGTTGGACACATACCAAGTTTAGCTCAGTTCTGGGCATCTTTGAAATACCTATACAAACTTGTTCCTACATAGTAACTTGCAACATTGAATGAAAATGTGCTTGCTTACAGCAACGTGCTATATGTTCTGAATGCCCGAATTGGGAATCTGTGTCAAAACTTTGTTAGGAATAATGTGATCCTTACTTGCTGGAAGTAAGGGAGATGGGGCATGAAGTTATTTCTAGGAGTTGGACACATACCAAGTTTAGCTCAGTTCTGGGCATCTTTGAAATACCTATACAAACTTGTTCCTACATAGTAACTTGCAACTTTGAATGAGAATGCGCTTGCTTACAGCAACGTGCTATATGTTCTGAATGCCCGAATTGGGAATCTGTGTCAAAACTTTGTTAGGAATTATGTGATCCTTACTAGCTGGAAGTAAGGGAGATGGGGCATGAAGTTATTTCTAGGAGTTGGACACATACCAAGTTTAGCTCAGTTCTGGGCATCTTTGAAATACCTATACAAACTTGTTCCTACATAGTAACTTGCATCATTAATGAGAATCTGCTTGCTTGCAGCAACGTGCTATATGTTCTGAATGCCCGAATAGGGAATCTGTGTCAAAACTTTGTTAGGAATCATGTGATCCTTACTAGCTGGAAGTAAGGGAGATGGGGCATGAAGTTATTTCTAGGAGTTGGACACATACCAAGTTTAGCTCAGTTCTGGGCATCTTTGAAATACCTATACAAACTTGTTCCTACATAGTAACTTGCAACTTTGAATGAGAATGTGCCTGCTTACAGCAACGTGCTATATGTTCTGAATGCCCGAATTGGGAATCTGTGTCAAATCTTTGTTAGGAATCATGTGATCCTTACTAGCTGGAAGTAAGGGAGATGGGGCATGAAGTTATTTCTAGGAGTTGGACACATACCAAGTTTAGCTCAGTTCTGGGCATCTTTGAAATACCTATACAAACTTGTTCCTACATAGTAACTTGCAACTTTGAAGGAGAATGTGCCTGCTTACAGCAACATGCTATATGTTCTGAATGCCCGAATTGGGAAACTGTGTCAAAACTTTGTTAGGTATTATGTGATCCTTACTAGCTGGAAGTAAGGGAGATGGGGCATGAAGTTATTTCTAGGAGTTGGACACATACCAAGTTTAGCTCAGTTCTGGGCATCTTTGAAATACCTATACAAACTTGTTCCTACATAGTAACTTGCAACTTTCAATGAGAATGTGCTTGCTTACAGCAACGTGCTATATGTTCTGAATGCCCGAATTGGGAATCTGTGTCAAAACTTTGTTAGGAATTATGTGATCCTTACTACCTGGAAGTAAGGGAGATGGGGCATGAAGTTATTTCTAGGAGTTGGACACATACCAAGTTTAGCTCAGTTCTGGGCATCTTTGAAATACCTATACAAACTTGTTCCTACATAGTAACTTGCATCATTAATGAGAATCTGCTTGCTTGCAGCAACGTGCTATATGTTCTGAATGCCCGAATAGGGAATCTGTGTCAAAACTTTGTTAGGAATTATGTGATCCTTACTAGCTGGAAGTAAGGGAGATGGGGCATGAAGTTATTTCTAGGAGTTGGACACATACCAAGTTTAGCTCAGTTCTGGGCATCTTTGAAATACCTATACAAACTTGTTCCTACATAGTAACTTGCAACTTTGAATGAGAATGTGCTTGCTTACAGCAACGTGCTATATGTTCTGAATGCCCGAATTGGGAATCTGTGTCAAATCTTTGTTAGGAATCATGTGATCCTTACTAGCTGGAAGTAAGGGAGATGGGGCATGAAGTTATTTCTAGGAGTTGGACACATACCAAGTTTAGCTCAGTTCTGGGCATCTTTGAAATACCTATACAAACTTGTTCCTACATAGTAACTTGCAACTTTGAAGGAGAATGTGCCTGCTTACAGCAACATGCTATATGTTCTGAATGCCCGAATTGGGAAACTGTGTCAAAACTTTGTTAGGAATTATGTGATCCTTACTAGCTGGAAGTAAGGGAGATGGGGCATGAAGTTATTTCTAGGAGTTGGACACATACCAAGTTTAGCTCAGTTCTGGGCATCTTTGAAATACCTATACAAACTTGTTCCTACATAGTAACTTGCAACTTTCAATGAGAATGTGCTTGCTTACAGCAACGTGCTATATGTTCTGAATGCCCGAATTGGGAATCTGTGTCAAAACTTTGTTAGGAATTATGTGATCCTTACTACCTGGAAGTAAGGGAGATGGGGCATGAAGTTATTTCTAGGAGTTGGACACATACCGAGTTTAGCTCAGTTCTGGGCATCTTTGAAATACCTATACAAACTTGTTCCTACATAGTAACTTGCAACTTTGAATGAGAATGTGCTTGCTTACAGCAACGTGCTATATGTTCTGAATGCCCGAATTGGGAATCTGTGTCAAAACTTTGTTAGGAATTATGTGATCCTTACTAGCTGGAAGTAAGGGAGATGGGGCATGATGTTATTTCTAGGAGTTGGACACATAGCAAGTTTAGCTCAGTTCTGGGCATCTTTGAAATACCTATACAAACTTGTTCCTACATAGTAACTTGCAACTTTGAATGAGAATGTGCTTGCTTACAGCAACGTGCTATATGTTCTGAATGCCCGAATTGGGAATCTGTGTCAAATCTTTGTTAGGAATCATGTGATCCTTACTAGCTGGAAGTAAGGGAGATGGGGCATGAAGTTATTTCTAGGAGTTGGACACATACCAAGTTTAGCTCAGTTCTGGGCATCTTTGAAATACCTATACAAACTTGTTCCTACATAGTAACTTGCAACTTTGAAGGAGAATGTGCCTGCTTACAGCAACATGCTATATGTTCTGAATGCCCGAATTGGGAAACTGTGTCAAAACTTTGTTAGGAATTATGTGATCCTTACTAGCTGGAAGTAAGGGAGATGGGGCATGAAGTTATTTCTAGGAGTTGGACACATACCAAGTTTAGCTCAGTTCTGGGCATCTTTGAAATACCTATACAAACTTGTTCCTACATAGTAACTTGCATCTTTGAATGAGAATCTGCTTGCTTACACTAACGTGCTATATGTTCTGAATGCCCGAATTGGGAATCTGTGTCAAAACTTTGTTAGGAATTATGTGATCCTTACTAGCTGGAAGTAAGGGAGATGGGGCATGAAGTTATTTCTAGGAGTTGGACACATACCAAGTTTAGCTCAGTTCTGGGCATCTTTGAAATACCTATACAAACTTGTTCCTACATAGTAACTTGCAACTTTGAATGAAAATGTGCCTGCTTACAGCAACGTGCTATATGTTCTGAATGCCCGAATTGGGAATCTGTGTCAAAACTTTGTTAGGAATCATGTGATCCTTACTAGCTGGAAGTAAGGGAGATGGGGCATGAAGTTATTTCTAGGAGTTGGACACATACCAAGTTTAGCTCAGTTCTGGGCATCTTTGAAATACCTATACAAACTTGTTCCTACATAGTAACTTGCAACATTGAATGAAAATGTGCTTGCTTACAGCAACGTGCTATATGTTCTGAATGCCCGAATTGGGAATCTGTGTCAAAACTTTGTTAGGAATAATGTGATCCTTACTTGCTGGAAGTAAGGGAGATGGGGCATGAAGTTATTTCTAGGAGTTGGACACATACCAAGTTTAGCTCAGTTCTGGGCATCTTTGAAATACCTATACAAACTTGTTCCTACATAGTAACTTGCAACTTTGAATGAGAATGCGCTTGCTTACAGCAACGTGCTATATGTTCTGAATGCCCGAATTGGGAATCTGTGTCAAAACTTTGTTAGGAATTATGTGATCCTTACTAGCTGGAAGTAAGGGAGATGGGGCATGAAGTTATTTCTAGGAGTTGGACACATACCAAGTTTAGCTCAGTTCTGGGCATCTTTGAAATACCTATACAAACTTGTTCCTACATAGTAACTTGCATCATTAATGAGAATCTGCTTGCTTGCAGCAACGTGCTATATGTTCTGAATGCCCGAATAGGGAATCTGTGTCAAAACTTTGTTAGGAATCATGTGATCCTTACTAGCTGGAAGTAAGGGAGATGGGGCATGAAGTTATTTCTAGGAGTTGGACACATACCAAGTTTAGCTCAGTTCTGGGCATCTTTGAAATACCTATACAAACTTGTTCCTACATAGTAACTTGCAACTTTGAATGAGAATGTGCCTGCTTACAGCAACGTGCTATATGTTCTGAATGCCCGAATTGGGAATCTGTGTCAAATCTTTGTTAGGAATCATGTGATCCTTACTAGCTGGAAGTAAGGGAGATGGGGCATGAAGTTATTTCTAGGAGTTGGACACATAGCAAGTTTAGCTCAGTTCTGGGCATCTTTGAAATACCTATACAAACTTGTTCCTACATAGTAACTTGCAACTTTGAAGGAGAATGTGCCTGCTTACAGCAACATGCTATATGTTCTGAATGCCCGAATTGGGAAACTGTGTCAAAACTTTGTTAGGAATTATGTGATCCTTACTAGCTGGAAGTAAGGGAGATGGGGCATGAAGTTATTTCTAGGAGTTGGACACATACCAAGTTTAGCTCAGTTCTGGGCATCTTTGAAATACCTATACAAACTTGTTCCTACATAGTAACTTGCAACTTTCAATGAGAATGTGCTTGCTTACAGCAACGTGCTATATGTTCTGAATGCCCGAATTGGGAATCTGTGTCAAAACTTTGTTAGGAATTATGTGATCCTTACTACCTGGAAGTAAGGGAGATGGGGCATGAAGTTATTTCTAGGAGTTGGACACATACCAAGTTTAGCTCAGTTCTGGGCATCTTTGAAATACCTATACAAACTTGTTCCTACATAGTAACTTGCATCATTAATGAGAATCTGCTTGCTTGCAGCAACGTGCTATATGTTCTGAATGCCCGAATAGGGAATCTGTGTCAAAACTTTGTTAGGAATTATGTGATCCTTACTAGCTGGAAGTAAGGGAGATGGGGCATGAAGTTATTTCTAGGAGTTGGACACATACCAAGTTTAGCTCAGTTCTGGGCATCTTTGAAATACCTATACAAACTTGTTCCTACATAGTAACTTGCAACTTTGAATGAGAATGTGCTTGCTTACAGCAACGTGCTATATGTTCTGAATGCCCGAATTGGGAATCTGTGTCAAATCTTTGTTAGGAATCATGTGATCCTTACTAGCTGGAAGTAAGGGAGATGGGGCATGAAGTTATTTCTAGGAGTTGGACACATACCAAGTTTAGCTCAGTTCTGGGCATCTTTGAAATACCTATACAAACTTGTTCCTACATAGTAACTTGCAACTTTGAAGGAGAATGTGCCTGCTTACAGCAACATGCTATATGTTCTGAATGCCCGAATTGGGAAACTGTGTCAAAACTTTGTTAGGAATTATGTGATCCTTACTAGCTGGAAGTAAGGGAGATGGGGCATGAAGTTATTTCTAGGAGTTGGACACATACCAAGTTTAGCTCAGTTCTGGGCATCTTTGAAATACCTATACAAACATGTTCCTACATAGTAACTTGCAACTTTCAATGAGAATGTGCTTGCTTACAGCAACGTGCTATATGTTCTGAATGCCCGAATTGGGAATCTGTGTCAAAACTTTGTTAGGAATTATGTGATCCTTACTACCTGGAAGTAAGGGAGATGGGGCATGAAGTTATTTCTAGGAGTTGGACACATACCGAGTTTAGCTCAGTTCTGGGCATCTTTGAAATACCTATACAAACTTGTTCCTACATAGTAACTTGCAACTTTGAATGAGAATGTGCTTGCTTACAGCAACGTGCTATATGTTCTGAATGCCCGAATTGGGAATCTGTGTCAAAACTTTGTTAGGAATTATGTGATCCTTACTAGCTGGAAGTAAGGGAGATGGGGCATGAAGTTATTTCTTTGAGTTGGAGACATACCGAGTTTAGCTCAGTTCTGGGCATCTTTGAAATACCTATACGAACTTGTTCCTACATAGTAACTTGCATCTTTGAATGAGAATGTGCTTGCTTACAGTAACGTGCTATATGTTCTGAATGCCCGAATTGGCAATCTGTGTCAAAACTTTGTTAGGAATTATGTGATCCTTACTAGCTGGAAGTAAGGGAGATGGGGCATGAAGTTATTTCTAGGAGTTGGACACATACCGAGTTTAGCTCAGTTCTGGGCATCTTTGAAATACCTATACAAACTTGTTCCTACATAGTAACTTGCATCTTTGAATGAGAATCTGCTTGCTTACAGCAACGTGCTATATGTTCTGAATGCCCGAATAGGGAATCTGTGTCAAAACTTTGTTAGGAATTATGTGATCCTTACTAGCTGGAAGTAAGGGAGATGGGGCATGAAGTTATTTCTAGGAGTTGGACACATAGCAAGTTTAGCTCAGTTCTGGGCATCTTTGAAATACCTATACAAACTTATTCCTACATAGTAACTTGCAACTTTGAATGAGAATGTGCTTGCTTACAGCAACGTGCTATATGTTCTGAATGCCCGAATTGGGAATCTGTGTCAAATCTTTGTTAGGAATCATGTGATCCTTACTAGCTGGAAGTAAGGGAGATGGGGCATGAAGTTATTTCTAGGAGTTGGACACATACCAAGTTTAGCTCAGTTCTGGGCATCTTTGAAATACCTATACAAACTTGTTCCTACATAGTAACTTGCAACTTTGAATGAGAATGTGCTTGCTTACAGCAACGTGCTATATGTTCTGAATGCCCGAATTGGGAATCTGTGTCAAAACTTTGTTAGGAATTATGTGATCCTTACTACCTGGAAGTAAGGGAGATGGGGCATGAAGTTATTTCTAGGAGTTGGACACATACCGAGTTTAGCTCAGTTCTGGGCATCTTTGAAATACCTATACAAACTTGTTCCTACATACTAACTTGCAACTTTGAATGAGAATGTGCTTGCTTACAGCAACGTGCTATATGTTCTGAATGCCCGAATTGGGAATCTGTGTCAAAACTTTGTTAGGAATTATGTGATCCTTACTAGCTGGAAGTAAGGGAGATGGGGCATGAAGTTATTTCTTGGAGTTGGAGACATACCGAGTTTAGCTCAGTTCTGGGCATCTTTGAAATACCTATACAAACTTGTTCCTACATAGTAACTTGCATCTTTGAATGAGAATGTGCTTGCTTACAGTAACGTGCTATATGTTCTGAATGCCCGAATTGGCAATCTGTGTCAAAACTTTGTTAGGAATTATGTGATCCTTACTAGCTGGAAGTAAGGGAGATGGGGCATGAAGTTATTTCTAGGAGTTGGACACATACCGAGTTTAGCTCAGTTCTGGGCATCTTTGAAATACCTATACAAACTTGTTCCTACATAGTAACTTGCATCTTTGAATGAGAATCTGCTTGCTTACAGCAACGTGCTATATGTTCTGAATGCCCGAATTGGGAATCTGTGTCAAAACTTTGTTAGGATTATGTGATCCTTACTAGCTGGAAGTAAGGGAGATGGGGCATGAAGTTATTTCTAGGAGTTGGACACATACCAAGATTAGCTCAGTTCTGGGCATCTTTGAAATACCTATATAAACTTGTTCCTACATAGTAACTTGCATCTTTGAATGAGAATCTGCTTGCTTACAGCAACGTGCTATATGTTCTGAATGCCCGAATTGGCAATCTGTGTCAAAACTTTGTTAGAAATTATGTGATCCTTACTAGCTGGAAGTAAGGGAGATGGGGCATGAAGTTATTTCTAGGAGTTGGACACATACCAAGTTTAGCTCAGTTCTGGGCATCTTTGAAATACCTATACAAACTTGTTCCTACATAGTAACTTGCAACTTTGAATGAAAATGTGCTTGCTTACAGCAACGTGCTGTATGTTCTGAATGCCCGAATTGGGAATCTGTGTCAAAACTTTGTTAGGAATCATGTGATCCTTACTAGCTGGAAGTAAGGGAGATGGGGCATGAAGTTATTTCTAGGAGTTGGACACATACCAAGTTTAGCTCAGTTCTGGGCATCTTTGAAATACCTTTACAAACTTGTTCCTACATAGTAACTTGCAACTTTGAATGAAAATGTGCTTGCTTACAGCAACGTGCTATATGTTCTGAATGCCCGAATTGGGAATCTGTGTCAAAACTTTGTTAGGAATAATGTGATCCTTACTAGCTGGAAGTAAGGGAGATGGGGCATGAAGTTATTTCTAGGAGTTGGACACATACCAAGTTTAGCTCAGTTCTGGGCATCTTTGAAATACCTATACAAACTTGTTCCTACATAGTAACTTGCAACTTTGAATGAGAATGTGCTTGCTTACAGCAACGTGCTATATGTTCTGAATGCCCGAATTGGGAATCTGTGTCAAAACTTTGTTAGGAATTATGTGATCCTTACTAGCTGGAAGTAAGGGAGATGGGGCATGAAGTTATTTCTAGGAGTTGGACACATACCAAGTTTAGCTCAGTTCTGGGCATCTTTGAAATACCTATACAAACTTGTTCCTACATAGTAACTTGCATCATTAATGAGAATCTGTTTGCTTGCAGCAACGTGCTATATGTTCTGAATGCCCGAATAGGGAATCTGTGTCAAAACTTTTTAGGAATTATGTGATCCTTACTAGCTGGAAGTAAGGGAGATGGGGCATGAAGTTATTTCTAGGAGTTGGACACATAGCAAGTTTAGCTCAGTTCTGGGCATCTTTGAAATACCTATACAAACTTGTTCCTACATAGTAACTTGCAACTTTGAATGAGAATGTGCTTGCTTGCAGCAACGTGCTATATGTTCTGAATGCCCGAATAGGGAATCTGTGTCAAATCTTTGTTAGGAATCATGTGATCCTTACTAGCTGGAAGTAAGGGAGATGGGGCATGAAGTTATTTCTAGGAGTTGGACACATACCAAGTTTAGCTCAGTTCTGGGCATCTTTGAAATACCTATACAAACTTGTTCCTACATAGTAACTTGCAACTTTGAAGGAGAATGTGCTTGCTTACAGCAACATGCTATATGTTCTGAATGCCCGAATTGGGAAACTGTGTCAAAACTTTGTTAGGAATTATGTGATCCTTACTAGCTGGAAGTAAGGGAGATGGGGCATGAAGTTATTTCTAGGAGTTGGACACATAACAAGTTTAGCTCAGTTCTGGGCATCTTTGAAATACCTATACAAACTTGTTCCTACATAGTAACTTGCAACTTTGAAGGAGAATGTGCTTGCTTACAGCAACGTGCTATATGTTCTGAATGCCCGAATTGGGAATCTGTGTCAAAACTTTGTTAGGAATTATGTGATCCTTACTAGCTGGAAGTAAGGGAGATGGGGCATGATGTTATTTCTAGGAGTTGGACACATAGCAAGTTTAGCTCAGTTCTGGGCATCTTTGAAATACCTATACAAACTTGTTCCTACATAGTAAGTTGCAACTTTGAATGAGAATCTGCTTGCTTACACTAACGTGCTATATGTTCTGAATGCCCGAATTGGGAATCTGTGTCAAAACTTTGTTAGGAATTATGTGATCCTTACTAGCTGGAAGTAAGGGAGATGGGGCATGAAGTTATTTCTAGGAGTTGGACACATACCAAGTTTAGCTCAGTTCTGGGCATCTTTGAAATACCTATACAAACTTGTTCCTACATAGTAACTTGCAACTTTGAATGAAAATGTGCCTGCTTACAGCAACGTGCTATATGTTCTGAATGCCCGAATTGGGAATCTGTGTCAAAACTTTGTTAGGAATTATGTGATCCTTACTAGCTGGAAGTAAGGGAGATGGGGCATGAAGTTATTTCTAGGAGTTGGACACATACCAAGTTTAGCTCAGTTCTGGGCATCTTTGAAATACCTATACAAACTTGTTCCTACATAGTAACTTGCAACTTTGAATGAAAATGTGCCTGCTTACAGCAACGTGCTATATGTTCTGAATGCCCGAATTGGGAATCTGTGTCAAAACTTTGTTAAGAATTATGTGATCCTTACTAGCTGGAAGTAAGGGAGATGGGGCATGAAGTTATTTCTAGGAGTTGGACACATACCAAGTTTAGCTCAGTTCTGGGCATCTTTGAAATACCTATACAAACTTGTTCCTACATAGTAACTTGCAACATTGAATGAAAATGTGCTTGCTTACAGCAACGTGCTATATGTTCTGTATGCCCGAATTGGGAATCTGTGTCAAAACTTTGTTAGGAATAATGTGATCCTTACTTGCTGGAAGTAAGGGAGATGGGGCATGAAGTTATTTCTAGGAGTTGGACACATACCAAGTTTAGCTCAGTTCTGGGCATCTTTGAAATACCTATACAAACTTGTTCCTACATAGTAACTTGCAACTTTGAATGAGAATGCGCTTGCTTACAGCAACGTGCTATATGTTCTGAATGCCCGAATTGGGAATCTGTGTCAAAACTTTGTTAGGAATTATGTGATCCTTACTAGCTGGAAGTAAGGGAGATGGGGCATGAAGTTATTTCTAGGAGTTGGACACATACCAAGTTTAGCTCAGTTCTGGGCATCTTTGAAATACCTATACAAACTTGTTCCTACATAGTAACTTGCATCATTAATGAGAATCTGCTTGCTTGCAGCAACGTGCTATATGTTCTGAATGCCCGAATAGGGAATCTGTGTCAAAACTTTGTTAGGAATTATGTGATCCTTACTAGCTGGAAGTAAGGGAGATGGGGCATGAAGTTATTTCTAGGAGTTGGACACATAGCAAGTTTAGCTCAGTTCTGGGCATCTTTGAAATACCTATACAAACTTATTCCTACATAGTAACTTGCAACTTTGAATGAGAATGTGCTTGCTTACAGCAACGTGCTATATGTTCTGAATGCCCGAATTGGGAATCTGTGTCAAATCTTTGTTAGGAATCATGTGATCCTTACTAGCTGGAAGTAAGGGAGATGGGGCATGAAGTTATTTCTAGGAGTTGGACACATACCAAGTTTAGCTCAGTTCTGGGCATCTTTGAAATACCTATACAAACTTGTTCCTAAATAGTAACTTGCAACTTTCAATGAGAATGTGCTTGCTTACAGCAACGTGCTATATGTTCTGAATGCCCGAATTGGGAATCTGTGTCAAAACTTTGTTAGGAATTATGTGATCCTTACTACCTGGAAGTAAGGGAGATGGGGCATGAAGTTATTTCTAGGAGTTGGACACATACCGAGTTTAGCTCAGTTCTGGGCATCTTTGAAATACCTATACAAACTTGTTCCTACATACTAACTTGCAACTTTGAATGAGAATGTGCTTGCTTACAGCAACGTGCTATATGTTCTGAATGCCCGAATTGGGAATCTGTGTCAAAACTTTGTTAGGAATTATGTGATCCTTACTAGCTGGAAGTAAGGGAGATGGGGCATGAAGTTATTTCTTGGAGTTGGAGACATACCGAGTTTAGCTCAGTTCTGGGCATCTTTGAAATACCTATACAAACTTGTTCCTACATAGTAACTTGCATCTTTGAATGAGAATGTGCTTGCTTACAGTAACGTGCTATATGTTCTGAATGCCCGAATTGGCAATCTGTGTCAAAACTTTGTTAGGAATTATGTGATCCTTACTAGCTGGAAGTAAGGGAGATGGGGCATGAAGTTATTTCTAGGAGTTGGACACATACCGAGTTTAGCTCAGTTCTGGGCATCTTTGAAATACCTATACAAACTTGTTCCTACATAGTAACTTGCATCTTTGAATGAGAATCTGCTTGCTTACAGCAACGTGCTATATGTTCTGAATGCCCGAATTGGGAATCTGTGTCAAAACTTTGTTAGGATTATGTGATCCTTACTAGCTGGAAGTAAGGGAGATGGGGCATGAAGTTATTTCTAGGAGTTGGACACATACCAAGATTAGCTCAGTTCTGGGCATCTTTGAAATACCTATACAAACTTGTTCCTACATAGTAACTTGCATCTTTGAATGAGAATCTGCTTGCTTACAGCAACGTGCTATATGTTCTGAATGCCCGAATTGGCAATCTGTGTCAAAACTTTGTTAGGAATTATGTGATCCTTACTAGCTGGAAGTAAGGGAGATGGGGCATGAAGTTATTTCTAGGAGTTGGACACATACCAAGTTTAGCTCAGTTCTGGGCATCTTTGAAATACCTATACAAACTTGTTCCTACATAGTAACTTGCATCATTAATGAGAATCTGTTTGCTTGCAGCAACGTGCTATATGTTCTGAATGCCCGAATAGGGAATCTGTGTCAAAACTTTTTAGGAATTATGTGATCCTTACTAGCTGGAAGTAAGGGAGATGGGGCATGAAGTTATTTCTAGGAGTTGGACACATAGCAAGTTTAGCTCAGTTCTGGGCATCTTTGAAATACCTATACAAACTTGTTCCTACATAGTAACTTGCAACTTTGAATGAGAATGTGCTTGCTTGCAGCAACGTGCTATATGTTCTGAATGCCCGAATAGGGAATCTGTGTCAAATCTTTGTTAGGAATCATGTGATCCTTACTAGCTGGAAGTAAGGGAGATGGGGCATGAAGTTATTTCTAGGAGTTGGACACATACCAAGTTTAGCTCAGTTCTGGGCATCTTTGAAATACCTATACAAACTTGTTCCTACATAGTAACTTGCAACTTTGAAGGAGAATGTGCTTGCTTACAGCAACATGCTATATGTTCTGAATGCCCGAATTGGGAAACTGTGTCAAAACTTTGTTAGGAATTATGTGATCCTTACTAGCTGGAAGTAAGGGAGATGGGGCATGAAGTTATTTCTAGGAGTTGGACACATAACAAGTTTAGCTCAGTTCTGGGCATCTTTGAAATACCTATACAAACTTGTTCCTACATAGTAACTTGCAACTTTGAAGGAGAATGTGCTTGCTTACAGCAACGTGCTATATGTTCTGAATGCCCGAATTGGGAATCTGTGTCAAAACTTTGTTAGGAATTATGTGATCCTTACTAGCTGGAAGTAAGGGAGATGGGGCATGATGTTATTTCTAGGAGTTGGACACATAGCAAGTTTAGCTCAGTTCTGGGCATCTTTGAAATACCTATACAAACTTGTTCCTACATAGTAAGTTGCAACTTTGAATGAGAATCTGCTTGCTTACACTAACGTGCTATATGTTCTGAATGCCCGAATTGGGAATCTGTGTCAAAACTTTGTTAGGAATTATGTGATCCTTACTAGCTGGAAGTAAGGGAGATGGGGCATGAAGTTATTTCTAGGAGTTGGACACATACCAAGTTTAGCTCAGTTCTGGGCATCTTTGAAATACCTATACAAACTTGTTCCTACATAGTAACTTGCAACTTTGAATGAAAATGTGCCTGCTTACAGCAACGTGCTATATGTTCTGAATGCCCGAATTGGGAATCTGTGTCAAAACTTTGTTAGGAATTATGTGATCCTTACTAGCTGGAAGTAAGGGAGATGGGGCATGAAGTTATTTCTAGGAGTTGGACACATACCAAGTTTAGCTCAGTTCTGGGCATCTTTGAAATACCTATACAAACTTGTTCCTACATAGTAACTTGCAACTTTGAATGAAAATGTGCCTGCTTACAGCAACGTGCTATATGTTCTGAATGCCCGAATTGGGAATCTGTGTCAAAACTTTGTTAAGAATTATGTGATCCTTACTAGCTGGAAGTAAGGGAGATGGGGCATGAAGTTATTTCTAGGAGTTGGACACATACCAAGTTTAGCTCAGTTCTGGGCATCTTTGAAATACCTATACAAACTTGTTCCTACATAGTAACTTGCAACATTGAATGAAAATGTGCTTGCTTACAGCAACGTGCTATATGTTCTGTATGCCCGAATTGGGAATCTGTGTCAAAACTTTGTTAGGAATAATGTGATCCTTACTTGCTGGAAGTAAGGGAGATGGGGCATGAAGTTATTTCTAGGAGTTGGACACATACCAAGTTTAGCTCAGTTCTGGGCATCTTTGAAATACCTATACAAACTTGTTCCTACATAGTAACTTGCAACTTTGAATGAGAATGCGCTTGCTTACAGCAACGTGCTATATGTTCTGAATGCCCGAATTGGGAATCTGTGTCAAAACTTTGTTAGGAATTATGTGATCCTTACTAGCTGGAAGTAAGGGAGATGGGGCATGAAGTTATTTCTAGGAGTTGGACACATACCAAGTTTAGCTCAGTTCTGGGCATCTTTGAAATACCTATACAAACTTGTTCCTACATAGTAACTTGCATCATTAATGAGAATCTGCTTGCTTGCAGCAACGTGCTATATGTTCTGAATGCCCGAATAGGGAATCTGTGTCAAAACTTTGTTAGGAATTATGTGATCCTTACTAGCTGGAAGTAAGGGAGATGGGGCATGAAGTTATTTCTAGGAGTTGGACACATAGCAAGTTTAGCTCAGTTCTGGGCATCTTTGAAATACCTATACAAACTTATTCCTACATAGTAACTTGCAACTTTGAATGAGAATGTGCTTGCTTACAGCAACGTGCTATATGTTCTGAATGCCCGAATTGGGAATCTGTGTCAAATCTTTGTTAGGAATCATGTGATCCTTACTAGCTGGAAGTAAGGGAGATGGGGCATGAAGTTATTTCTAGGAGTTGGACACATACCAAGTTTAGCTCAGTTCTGGGCATCTTTGAAATACCTATACAAACTTGTTCCTAAATAGTAACTTGCAACTTTCAATGAGAATGTGCTTGCTTACAGCAACGTGCTATATGTTCTGAATGCCCGAATTGGGAATCTGTGTCAAAACTTTGTTAGGAATTATGTGATCCTTACTACCTGGAAGTAAGGGAGATGGGGCATGAAGTTATTTCTAGGAGTTGGACACATACCGAGTTTAGCTCAGTTCTGGGCATCTTTGAAATACCTATACAAACTTGTTCCTACATACTAACTTGCAACTTTGAATGAGAATGTGCTTGCTTACAGCAACGTGCTATATGTTCTGAATGCCCGAATTGGGAATCTGTGTCAAAACTTTGTTAGGAATTATGTGATCCTTACTAGCTGGAAGTAAGGGAGATGGGGCATGAAGTTATTTCTTGGAGTTGGAGACATA
Source organism: Diceros bicornis minor (assembly GCF_020826845.1). Classification (NCBI taxonomy): domain Eukaryota; kingdom Metazoa; phylum Chordata; class Mammalia; order Perissodactyla; family Rhinocerotidae; genus Diceros; species Diceros bicornis. The sequence goes on along the minus strand of NW_026691122.1, from coordinate 352,679 downwards.
CCGAGTTTAGCTCAGTTCTGGGCATCTTTGAAATACCTATACAAACTTGTTCCTACATAGTAACTTGCATCTTTGAATGAGAATGTGCTTGCTTACAGTAACGTGCTATATGTTCTGAATGCCCGAATTGGCAATCTGTGTCAAAACTTTGTTAGGAATTATGTGATCCTTACTAGCTGGAAGTAAGGGAGATGGGGCATGAAGTTATTTCTAGGAGTTGGACACATACCGAGTTTAGCTCAGTTCTGGGCATCTTTGAAATACCTATACAAACTTGTTCCTACATAGTAACTTGCATCTTTGAATGAGAATCTGCTTGCTTACAGCAACGTGCTATATGTTCTGAATGCCCGAATTGGGAATCTGTGTCAAAACTTTGTTAGGATTATGTGATCCTTACTAGCTGGAAGTAAGGGAGATGGGGCATGAAGTTATTTCTAGGAGTTGGACACATACCAAGATTAGCTCAGTTCTGGGCATCTTTGAAATACCTATACAAACTTGTTCCTACATAGTAACTTGCATCTTTGAATGAGAATCTGCTTGCTTACAGCAACGTGCTATATGTTCTGAATGCCCGAATTGGCAATCTGTGTCAAAACTTTGTTAGGAATTATGTGATCCTTACTAGCTGGAAGTAAGGGAGATGGGGCATGAAGTTATTTCTAGGAGTTGGACACATACCAAGTTTTGCTCAGTTCTGGGCATCTTTGAAATACCTATACAAACTTGTTCCTACATAGTAACTTGCAACTTTGAATGAAAATGTGCTTGCTTACAGCAACGTGCTGTATGTTCTGAATGCCCGAATTGGGAATCTGTGTCAAAACTTTGTTAGGAATCATGTGATCCTTACTAGCTGGAAGTAAGGGAGATGGGGCATGAAGTTATTTCTAGGAGTTGGACACATACCAAGTTTAGCTCAGTTCTGGGCATCTTTGAAATACCTTTACAAACTTGTTCCTACATAGTAACTTGCAACTTTGAATGAAAATGTGCTTGCTTACAGCAACGTGCTATATGTTCTGAATGCCCGAATTGGGAATCTGTGTCAAAACTTTGTTAGGAATAATGTGATCCTTACTAGCTGGAAGTAAGGGAGATGGGGCATGAAGTTATTTCTAGGAGTTGGACACATACCAAGTTTAGCTCAGTTCTGGGCATCTTTGAAATACCTATACAAACTTGTTCCTACATTGTAACTTGCAACTTTGAATGAGAATGTGCTTGCTTACAGCAACGTGCTATATGTTCTGAATGCCCGAATTGGGAAACTGTGTCAAAACTTTGTTAGGAATTATGTAATCCTTACTAGCTGGAAGTAAGGGAGATGGGGCATGAAGTTATTTCTAGGAGTTGGACACATACCAAGTTTAGCTCAGTTCTGGGCATCTTTGAAATACCTATACAAACTTGTTCCTACATAGTAACTTGCATCATTAATGAGAATCTGCTTGCTTGCAGCAACGTGCTATATGTTCTGAATGCCCGAATAGGGAATCTGTGTCAAAACTTTTTAGGAATTATGTGATCCTTACTAGCTGGAAGTAAGGGAGATGGGGCATGAAGTTATTTCTAGGAGTTGGACACATAGCAAGTTTAGCTCAGTTCTGGGCATCTTTGAAATACCTATACAAACTTGTTCCTACATAGTAACTTGCAACTTTGAATGAGAATGTGCTTGCTTGCAGCAACGTGCTATATGTTCTGAATGCCCGAATAGGGAATCTGTGTCAAATCTTTGTTAGGAATCATGTGATCCTTACTAGCTGGAAGTAAGGGAGATGGGGCATGAAGTTATTTCTAGGAGTTGGACACATACCAAGTTTAGCTCAGTTCTGGGCATCTTTGAAATACCTATACAAACTTGTTCCTACATAGTAACTTGCAACTTTGAAGGAGAATGTGCTTGCTTACAGCAACGTGCTATATGTTCTGAATGCCCGAATTGGGAAACTGTGTCAAAACTTTGTTAGGAATTATGTGATCCTTACTAGCTGGAAGTAAGGGAGATGGGGCATGAAGTTATTTCTAGGAGTTGGACACATACCAAGTTTAGCTCAGTTCTGGGCATCTTTGAAATACCTATACAAACTTGTTCCTACATAGTAACTTGCAACTTTGAAGGAGAATGTGCTTGCTTACAGCAACGTGCTATATGTTCTGAATGCCCGAATAGGGAATCTGTGTCAAAACTTTGTTAGGAATTATGTGATCCTTACTAGCTGGAAGTAAGGGAGATGGGGCATGATGTTATTTCTAGGAGTTGGACACATAGCAAGTTTAGCTCAGTTCTGGGCATCTTTGAAATACCTATACAAACTTGTTCCTACATAGTAACTTGCAACTTTGAATGAGAATGTGCTTGCTTACAGCAACGTGCTATATGTTCTGAATGCCCGAATTGGGAATCTGTGTCAAATCTTTGTTAGGAATCATGTGATCCTTACTAGCTGGAAGTAAGGGAGATGGGGCATGAAGTTATTTCTAGGAGTTGGACACATACCAAGTTTAGCTCAGTTCTGGGCATCTTTGAAATACCTATACAAACTTGTTCCTACATAGTAACTTGCAACTTTGAAGGAGAATGTGCCTGCTTACAGCAACATGCTATATGTTCTGAATGCCCGAATTGGGAAACTGTGTCAAAACTTTGTTAGGAATTATGTGATCCTTACTAGCTGGAAGTAAGGGAGATGGGGCATGAAGTTATTTCTAGGAGTTGGACACATACCAAGTTTAGCTCAGTTCTGGGCATCTTTGAAATACCTATACAAACTTGTTCCTACATAGTAACTTGCATCTTTGAATGAGAATCTGCTTGCTTACACTAACGTGCTATATGTTCTGAATGCCCGAATTGGGAATCTGTGTCAAAACTTTGTTAGGAATTATGTGATCCTTACTAGCTGGAAGTAAGGGAGATGGGGCATGAAGTTATTTCTAGGAGTTGGACACATACCAAGTTTAGCTCAGTTCTGGGCATCTTTGAAATACCTATACAAACTTGTTCCTACATAGTAACTTGCAACTTTGAATGAGAATGTGCCTGCTTACAGCAACGTGCTATATGTTCTGAATGCCCGAATTGGCAGTCTGTGTCAAATCTTTGTTAGGAATTATGTGATCCTTACTAGCTGGAAGTAAGGGAGATGGGGCATGAAGTTATTTCTAGGAGTTGGACACATACCAAGTTTAGCTCAGTTCTGGGCATCTTTGAAATACCTATACAAACTTGTTCCTACATAGTAACTTGCAACTTTGAATGAGAATGTGCCTGCTTACAGCAACGTCCTATATGTTCTGAATGTCCGAATTGGGAATCTGTGTCAAAACTTTGTTAGGAATTATGTGATCCTTACTAGCTGGAAGTAAGGGAGATGGGGCATGAAGTTATTTCTAGGAGTTGGACACATACCAAGTTTAGCTCAGTTCTGGGCATCTTTGAAATACCTATACAAACTTGTTCCTACATAGTAACTTGCAACTTTGAATGAGAATGTGCCTGCTTACAGCAACGTGCTATATGTTCTGAATGCCCGAATTGGGAATCTGTGTCAAAACTTTGTTTGGAATTATGTGATCCTTACTAGCTGGAAGTAAGGGAGATGGGGCATGAAGTTATTTCTAGGAGTTGGACACATACCAAGTTTAGCTCAGTTCTGGGCATCTTTGAAATACCTATACAAACTTGTTCCTACATAGTAACTTGCAACTTTGAATGACAATGTGCTTGCTTACAGCAACGTGCTGTATGTTCTGAATGCCCGAATTGGGAATCTGTGTCAAAACTTTGTTAGGAATTATGTGATCCTTACTAGCTGGAAGTAAGGGAGATGGGGCATGAAGATATTTCTAGGAGTTGGACACATACCAAGTTTAGCTCAGTTCTGGGCATCTTTGAAATACCTATACAAACTTGTTCCTACATAGTAACTTGCAACTATGAATGAAAATGTGCTTGCTTAGAGCAACGTGCTGTATGTTCTGAATGCCCGAATTGGGAATCTGTGTCAAAACTTTGTTAGGAATAATGTGATCCTTACTAGCTGGAAGTAAGGGAGATGGGGCATGAAGTTATTTCTAGGAGTTGGACACATACCAAGTTTAGCTCAGTTCTGGGCATCTTTGAAATACCTATACAAACTTGTTCCTACATAGTAACTTGCAACTTTGAATGAGAATGTGCTTGCTTACAGCAACGTGCTATATGTTCTGAATGCCCGAATTGGGAATCTGTGTCAAAACTTTGTTAGGAATTATGTGATCCTTACTAGCTGGAAGTAAGGGAGATGGGGCATGAAGTTATTTCTAGGAGTTGGACACATACCAAGTTTAGCTCAGTTCTGGGCATCTTTGAAATACCTATACAAACTTGTTCCTACATAGTAACTTGCATCATTAATGAGAATCTGCTTGCTTGCAGCAACGTGCTATATGTTCTGAATGCCCGAATAGGGAATCTGTGTCAAAACTTTGTTAGGAATTATGTGGTCCTTACTAGCTGGAAGTAAGGGAGATGGGGCGTGAAGTTATTTCTAGGAGTTGGACACATACCAAGTTTAGCTCAGTTCTGGGCATCTTTGAAATACCTATACAAACTTGTTCCTACATAGTAACTTGCAACTTTGAAGGAGAATGTGCCTGCTTACAGCAACATGCTATATGTTCTGAATGCCCGAATTGGGAAACTGTGTCAAAACTTTGTTAGGAATTATGTGATCCTTACTAGCTGGAAGTAAGGGAGATGGGGCATGAAGTTATTTCTAGGAGTTGGACACATACCGAGTTTAGCTCAGTTCTGGGCATCTTTGAAATACCTATACAAACTTGTTCCTACATAGTAACTTGCAACTTTCAATGAGAATGTGCTTGCTTACAGCAACGTGCTATATGTTCTGAATGCCCGAATTGGGAATCTGTGTCAAAACTTTGTTAGGAATTATGTGATCCTTACTACCTGGAAGTAAGGGAGATGGGGCATGAAGTTATTTCTAGGAGTTGGACACATACCGAGTTTAGCTCAGTTCTGGGCATCTTTGAAATACCTATACAAACTTGTTCCTACATAGTAACTTGCAACTTTGAATGAGAATGTGCTTGCTTACAGCAACGTGCTATATGTTCTGAATGCCCGAATTGGGAATCTGTGTCAAAACTTTGTTAGGAATTATGTGATCCTTACTAGCTGGAAGTAAGGGAGATGGGGCATGAAGTTATTTCTTGGAGTTGGAGACATACCGAGTTTAGCTCAGTTCTGGGCATCTTTGAAATACCTATACGAACTTGTTCCTACATAGTAACTTGCATCTTTGAATGAGAATGTGCTTGCTTACAGTAACGTGCTATATGTTCTGAATGCCCGAATTGGCAATCTGTGTCAAAACTTTGTTAGGAATTATGTGATCCTTACTAGCTGGAAGTAAGGGAGATGGGGCATGAAGTTATTTCTAGGAGTTGGACACATACCGAGTTTAGCTCAGTTCTGGGCATCTTTGAAATACCTATACAAACTTGTTCCTACATAGTAACTTGCATCTTTGAATGAGAATCTGCTTGCTTACAGCAACGTGCTATATGTTCTGAGTGCCCGAATTGGGAATCTGTGTCAAAACTTTGTTAGGAATTATGTGATCCTTACTAGCTGGAAGTAAGGGAGATGGGGCATGAAGTTATTTCTAGGAGTTGGACACATACCAAGTTTAGCTCAGTTCTGGGCATCTTTGAAATACCTATACAAACTTGTTCCTACATAGTAACTTGCAACATTGAATGAAAATGTGCTTGCTTACAGCAACGTGCTATATGTTCTAATGCCCGAATTGGGAATCTGTGTGAAAACTTTGTTAGGAATAATGTGATCCTTACTAGCTGGAAGTAAGGGAGATGGGGCATGAAGTTATTTCTAGGAGTTGGACACATACCAAGTTTAGCTCAGTTCTGGGCATCTTGAAATACCTATACAAACTTGTTCCTACATAGTAACTTGCAACTTTGAAGGAGAATGTGCTTGCTTACAGCAACGTGCTATATTTTCTGAATGCCCGAATTGGGAATCTGTGTCAAAACTTTGTTAGGAATTATGTGATCCTTACTAGCTGGAAGTAAGGGAGATGGGGCATGAAGTTATTTCTAGGAGTTGGACACATACCAAGTTTAGCTCAGTTCTGGGCATCTTTGAAATACCTATACAAACTTGTTCCTCCATAGTAACTTGCATCTTTGAATGAGAATCTGCTTGCTTACACTAACGTGCTATATGTTCTGAATGCCCGAATTGGGAATCTGTGTCAAAACTTTGTTAGGAATTATGTGATCCTTACTAGCTGGAAGTAAGGGAGATGGGGCATGAAGTTATTTCTAGGAGTTGGACACATACCAAGTTTAGCTCAGTTCTGGGCATCTTTGAAATACCTATACAAACTTGTTCCTACATAGTAACTTGCAACTTTGAATGAGAATGTGCCTGCTTACAGCAACGTGCTATATGTTCTGAATGCCCGAATTGGCAGTCTGTGTCAAATCTTTGTTAGGAATTATGTGATCCTTACTAGCTGGAAGTAAGGGAGATGGGGCATGAAGTTATTTCTAGGATTTGGACACATACCAAGTTTAGCTCAGTTCTGGGCATCTTTGAAATACCTATACAAACTTGTTCCTACATAGTAACTTGCAACTTTGAATGAGAATGTGCCTGCTTACAGCAACGTCCTATATGTTCTGAATGCCCGAATTGGGAATCTGTGTCAAAACTTTGTTAGGAATTATGTGATCCTTACTAGCTGGAAGTAAGGGAGATGGGGCATGAAGTTATTTCTAGGAGTTGGACACATACCAAGTTTAGCTCAGTTCTGGGCATCTTTGAAATACCTATACAAACTTGTTCCTACATAGTAACTTGCAACTTTGAATGAGAATGTGCCTGCTTACAGCAACGTCCTATATGTTCTGAATGCCCGAATTGGGAATCTGTGTCAAAACTTTGTTAGGAATTATGTGATCCTTACTAGCTGGAAGTAAGGGAGATGGGGCATGAAGTTATTTCTAGGAGTTGGACACATACCAAGTTTAGCTCAGTTCTGGGCATCTTTGAAATACCTATACAAACTTGTTCCTACATAGTAACTTGCATCTTTGAATGAGAATGTGCTTGCTTACAGCAACGTGCTATATGTTCTGAATGCCCGAATTGGGAATCTGTGTCAAAACTTTGTTAGGAATTATGTGATCCTTACTAGCTGGAAGTAAGGGAGATGGGGCATGAAGTTATTTCTAGGAGTTGGACACATACCAAGTTTAGAACAGTTCTGGGCATCTTTGAAATACCTATACAAACTTGTTCCTACATAGTAACTTGCAACTTTGAATGACAATGTGCTTGCTTACAGCAACGTGCTGTATGTTCTGAATGCCCGAATTTGGAATCTGTGTCAAAACTTTGTTAGGAATTATGTGATCCTTACTAGCTGGAAGTAAGGGAGATGGGGCATGAAGTTATTTCTAGGAGTTGGACACATACCAAGTTTAGCTCAGTTCTGGGCATCTTTGAAATACCTATACAAACTTGTTCCTACATAGTAACTTGCAACTTTGAATGACAATGTGCTTGCTTACAGCAACGTGCTGTATGTTCTGAATGCCCGAATTGGGAATCTGTGTCAAAACTTTGTTAGGAATTATGTGATCCTTACTAGCTGGAAGTAAGGGAGATGGGGCATGAAGATATTTCTAGGAGTTGGACACATACCAAGTTTAGCTCAGTTCTGGGCATCTTTGAAATACCTATACAAACTTGTTCCTACATAGTAACTTGCAACTATGAATGAAAATGTGCTTGCTTACAGCAACGTGCTGTATGTTCTGAATGCCCGAATTGGGAATCTGTGTCAAAACTTTGTTAGGAATAATGTGATCCTTACTAGCTGGAAGTAAGGGAGATGGGGCATGAAGTTATTTCTAGGAGTTGGACACATACCAAGTTTAGCTCAGTTCTGGGCATCTTTGAAATACCTATACAAACTTGTTCCTACATAGTAACTTGCAACTTTGAATGAGAATGTGCTTGCTTACAGCAACGTGCTATATGTTCTGAATGCCCGAATTGGCAATCTGTGTCAAAACTTTGTTAGGAATTATGTGATCCTTACTACCTGGAAGTAAGGGAGATGGGGCATGAAGTTATTTCTAGGAGTTGGACACATACCAAGTTTAGCTCAGTTCTGGGCATCTTTGAAATACCTATACAAACTTGTTCCTACATAGTAACTTGCATCATTAATGAGAATCTGCTTGCTTGCAGCAACGTGCTATATGTTCTGAATGCCCGAATAGGGAATCTGTGTCAAAACTTTGTTAGGAATTATGTGATCCTTACTAGCTGGAAGTAAGGGAGATGGGGCATGAAGTTATTTCTAGGAGTTGGACACATAGCAAGTTTAGCTCAGTTCTGGGCATCTTTGAAATACCTATACAAACTTGTTCCTACATAGTAACTTGCAACTTTGAATGAGAATGTGCTTGCTTACAGCAACGTGCTATATGTTCTGAATGCCCGAATTGGGAATCTGTGTCAAATCTTTGTTAGGAATCATGTGATCCTTACTAGCTGGAAGTAAGGGAAATGGGGCATGAAGTTATTTCTAGGAGTTGGACACATACCAAGTTTAGCTCAGTTCTGGGCATCTTTGAAATACCTATACAAACTTGTTCCTACCTAGTAACTTGCATCTTTGAATGAGAATCTGCTTGCTTACAGCAACGTGCTATATGTTCTGAATGCCCGAATTGGGAATCTGTGTCAAAACTTTGTTAGGAATTATGTGACCCTTACTAGCTGGAAGTAAGGGAGATGGGGCATGAAGTTATTTCTAGGAGTTGGACACATACCAAGTTTAGCTCAGTTCTGGGCATCTTTGAAATACCTATACAAACTTGTTCCTACATAGTAACTTGCAACTTTCAATGAGAATGTGCTTGCTTACAGCAACGTGCTATATGTTCTGAATGCCCGAATTGGGAATCTGTGTCAAAACTTTGTTAGGAATTATGTGATCCTTACTAGCTGGAAGTAAGGGAGATGGGGCATGAAGTTATTTCTTGGAGTTGGACACATACCGAGTTTAGGTCAGTTCTGGGCATCTTTGAAATACCTATACAAACTTGTTCCTACATAGTAACTTGCAACTTTGAATGAGAATGTGCTTGCTTACAGCAACGTGCTATATGTTCTGAATGCCCGAATGGGGAATCTGTGTCAAAACTTTGTTAGGAATTATGTGATCCTTACTAGCTGGAAGTAAGGGAGATGGGGCATGAAGTTATTTCTAGGAGTTGGACACATACCGAGTTTAGCTCAGTTCTGGGCATCTTTGAAATACCTATACAAACTTGTTCTTACATAGTAACTTGCATCTTTGAATGCGAATCTGCTTGCTTACAGCAACGTGCTATATGTTCTGAATGCCCGAATTGGGAATCTGTGTCAAAACTTTGTTAGGAATTATGTGATCCTTACTAGCTGGAAGTAAGGGAGATGGGGCATGAAGTTATTTCTAGGAGTTGGACACATACCGAGTTTAGCTCAGTTCTGGGCATCTTTGAAATACCTATACAAACTTGTTCCTACGTAGTAACTTGCAACATTGAATGAGAATGTGCTTGCTTACAGCAACGTGCTATATGTTCTGAATGCCCGAATTGGCAATCTGTGTCAAAACTTTGTTAGGAATTATGAGATCCTTACTAGCTGGAAGTAAGGGAGATGGGGCATGAAGTTATTTCTAGGAGTTGGACACATACCGAGTTTAGCTCAGTTCTGGGCATCTTTGAAATACCTATACAAACTTGTTCCTACATAGTAACTTGCATCATTAATGAGAATCTGCTTGCTTGCAGCAACGTGCTATATGTTCTGAATGCCCGAATAGGGAATCTGTGTCAAAACTTTGTTAGGAATTATGTGATCCTTACTAGCTGGAAGTAAGGGAGATGGGGCATGAAGTTATTTCTTGGAGTTGGACACATAGCAAGTTTAGCTCAGTTCTGGGCATCTTTGAAATACCTATACAAACTTGTTCCTACATAGTAACTTGCAACTTTGAATGAGAATGTGCTTGCTTACAGCAACGTGCTTTATGTTCTGAATGCCCGAATTGGGAATCTGTGTCAAATCTTTGTTAGGAATCATGTGATCCTTACTAGCTGGAAGTAAGGGAGATGGGGCATGAAGTTATTTCTAGGAGTTGGACACATACCAAGTTTAGCTCAGTTCTGGGCATCTTTGAAATACCTATACAAACTTGTTCCTACATAGTAACTTGCAACTTTGAAGGAGAATGTGCCTGCTTACAGCAACGTGCTGTATGTTCTGAATGCCCGAATTGGGAATCTGTGTCAAAACTTTGTTAGGAATCATGTGATCCTTACTAGCTGGAAGTAAGGGAGATGGGGCATGAAGTTATTTCTAGGAGTTGGACACATACCAAGTTTAGCTCAGTTCTGGGCATCTTTGAAATACCTATACAAACTTGTTCCTACATAGTAACTTGCAACTTTGAATGAAAATGTGCTTGCTTACAGCAACGTGCTATATGTTCTGAATGCCCGAATTGGGAATCTGTGTCAAAATTTGTTAGGAATTATGTGATCCTTACTAGCTGGAAGTAAGGGAGATGGGGCATGAAGTTATTTCTAGGAGTTGGACACATACCAAGTTTAGCTCAGTTCTGGGCATCTTTGAAATACCTATACAAACTTGTTCCTACATAGTAACTTGCATCTTTGAATGAGAATCTGCTTGCTTACAGCAACGTGCTATATGTTCTGAATGCCCGAATTGGGAATCTGTGTCAAAACTTTGTTAGGAATTATGTGATCCTTACTAGCTGGAAGTAAGTGAGATGGGGCATGAAGTTATTTCTAGGAGTTGGACACATACCGAGTTTAGCTCAGTTCTGGGCATCTTTGAAATACCTATACAAACTTGTTCCTACATAGTAACTTGCAACTTTCAATGAGAATGTGCTTGCTTACAGCAACGTGCTATATGTTCTGAATGCCCGAATTGGGAATCTGTGTCAAAACTTTGTTAGGAATTATGTGATCCTTACTAGCTGGAAGTAAGGGAGATGGGGCATGAAGTTATTTCTAGGAGTTGGACACATACCGAGTTTAGCTCAGTTCTGGGCATCTTTGAAATACCTATACAAACTTGTTCCTACATAGTAACTTGCAACTTTGAATGAGAATGTGCTTGCTTATAGCAACGTGCTATATGTTCTGAATGCCCGAATTGGGAATCTGTGTCAAAACTTTGTTAGGAATTATGTGATCCTTACTAGCTGGAAGTAAGGGAGATGGGGCATGAAGTTATTTCTAGGAGTTGGACACATACCGAGTTTAGCTCAGTTCTGGGCATCTTTGAAATACCTATACAAACTTGTTCCTACATAGTAACTTGCAACTTTGAATGAGAATGTGCCTGCTTACAGCAACGTCCTATATGTTCTGAATGCCCGAATTGGGAATCTGTGTCAAAACTTTGTTAGGAATTATGTGATCCTTACTAGCTGGAAGTAAGGGAGATGGGGCATGAAGTTATTTCTAGGAGTTGGACACATACCAAGTTTAGCTCAGTTCTGCGCATCTTTGAAATACCTATACAAACTTGTTCCTACATAGTAACTTGCAACTTTGAATGAGAATATGCCTGCTTACAGCAACGTGCTATATGTTCTGAATGCCCGAATTGGGAATCTGTGTCAAAACTTTGTTAGGAATTATGTGATCCTTACTAGCTGGAAGTAAGGGAGATGGGGCATGAAGTTATTTCTAGGAGTTGGACACATACCAAGTTTAGCTCAGTTCTGGGCATCTTTGAAATACCTATACAAACTTGTTCCTACATAGTAACTTGCATCTTTGAATGAGAATCTGCTTGCTTACAGCAACGTGCTATATGTTCTGAATGCCCGAATTGGGAATCTGTGTCAAAACTTTGTTAGGAATTATGTGATCCTTACTAGCTGGAAGTAAGGGAAATGGGGCATGAATTTATTTCTAGGAGTTGGACACATACCAAGTTTAGCTCAGTTCTGGGCATCTTTGAAATACCTATACAAACTTGTTCCTACATAGTAACTTGCAACTTTGAATGAAAATGTGCTTGCTTACAGCAACGTGCTGTATGTTCTGAATGCCCGAATTGGGAATCTGTGTCAAAACTTTGTTAGGAATTATGTGATCCTTACTAGCTGGAAGTAAGGGAGATGGGGCTTGAAGTTATTTCTAGGAGTTGGACACATACCAAGTTTAGCTCAGTTCTGGGCATCTTTGAAATACCTATACAAACTTGTTCCTACATAGTAACTTGCAACATTGAATGAAAATGTGCTTGCTTACAGCAACGTGCTATATGTTCTGAATGAACGAATTGGGAATCTGTGTCAAAACTTTGTTAGGAATTATGTGATCCTTACTAGCTGGAAGTAAGGGAGATGGGGCATGAAGTTATTTCTAGGAGTTGGACACATACCAAGTTTAGCTCAGTTCTGGGCATCTTTGAAATACCTATACAAACTTGTTCCTACATAGTAACTTGCAACTTTGAATGAAAATGTGCCTGCTTAACGCAACGTGCTATATGTTCTGAATGCCCGAATTGGCAGTCTGTGTCAAAACTTTGTTAGGAATTATGTGATCCTTACTAGCTGGAAGTAAGGGAGATGGGGCATGAAGTTATTTCTAGGAGTTGGACACATACCAAGTTTAGCTCAGTTCTGGGCATCTTTGAAATACCTATACAAACTTGTTCCTACATAGTAACTTGCAACTTTGAATGAGAATGTGCCTGCTTACAGCAACGTCCTATATGTTCTGAATGCCCGAATTGGGAATCTGTGTCAAAACTTTGTTAGGAATTATGTGATCCTTACTAGCTGGAAGTAAGGGAGATGGGGCATGAAGTTATTTCTAGGAGTTGGACACATACCAAGTTTAGCTCAGTTCTGCGCATCTTTGAAATACCTATACAAACTTGTTCCTACATAGTAACTTGCAACTTTGAATGAGAATGTGCCTGCTTACAGCAACGTGCTATATGTTCTGAATGCCCGAATTGGGAATCTGTGTCAAAACTTTGTTAGGAATTATGTGATCCTTACTAGCTGGAAGTAAGGGAGATGGGGCATGAAGTTATTTCTAGGAGTTGGACACATACCAAGTTTAGCTCAGTTCTGGGCATCTTTGAAATACCTATACAAACTTGTTCCTACATAGTAACTTGCATCTTTGAATGAGAATCTGCTTGCTTACAGCAACGTGCTATATGTTCTGAATGCCCGAATTGGGAATCTGTGTCAAAACTTTGTTAGGAATTATGTGATCCTTACTAGCTGGAAGTAAGGGAAATGGGGCATGAATTTATTTCTAGGAGTTGGACACATACCAAGTTTAGCTCAGTTCTGGGCATCTTTGAAATACCTATACAAACTTGTCCCTACATAGTAACTTGCAACTTTGAATGAAAATGTGCTTGCTTACAGCAACGTGCTGTATGTTCTGAATGCCCGAATTGGGAATCTGTGTCAAAACTTTGTTAGGAATTATGTGATCCTTACTAGCTGGAAGTAAGGGAGATGGGGCATGAAGTTATTTCTTGGAGTTGGACACATACCAAGTTTAGCTCAGTTCTGGGCATCTTTGAAATACCTATACAAACTTGTTCCTACATAGTAACTTGCAACTTTGAATGACAATGTGCTTGCTTACAGCAACGTGCTGTATGTTCTGAATGCCCGAATTGGGAATCTGTGTCAAAACTTTGTTAGGAATTATGTGATCCTTACTAGCTGGAAGTAAGGGAGATGGGGCATGAAGATATTTCTAGGAGTTGGACACATACCAAGTTTAGCTCAGTTCTGGGCATCTTTGAAATACCTATACAAACTTGTTCCTACATAGTAACTTGCAACTTTGAATGAAAATGTGCTTGCTTACAGCAACGTGCTATATGTTCTGAATGCCCGAATTGGGAATCTGTGTCAAAACTTTGTTAGGAATCATGTGATCCTTACTAGCTGGAAGTAAGGGAGATGGGGCATGAAGTTATTTCTAGGAGTTGGACACATACCAAGTTTAGCTCAGTTCTGGGCATCTTTGAAATACCTATACAAACTTGTTCCTACATAGTAACTTGCAACTTTGAATGAGAATGCGCTTGCTTACAGCAACGTGCTATATGTTCTGAATGCCCGAATTGGGAATCTGTGTCAAAACTTTGTTAGGAATTATGTGATCCTTACTAGCTGGAAGTAAGGGAGATGGGGCATGAAGTTATTTCTATGAGTTGGACACATACCAAGTTTAGCTCAGTTCTGGGCATCTTTGAAATACCTATACAAACTTGTTCCTACATAGTAACTTGCATCATTAATGAGAATCTGCTTGCTTGCAGCAATGTGCTATATGTTCTGAATGCCCGAATAGGGAATCTGTGTCAAAACTTTGTTAGGAATTATGTGATCCTTACTAGCTGGAAGTAAGGGAGATGGGGCATGAAGTTATTTCTAGGAGTTGGACACATAGCAAGTTTAGCTCAGTTCTGGGCATCTTTGAAATACCTATACAAACTTGTTCCTACATAGTAACTTGCAACTTTGAATGAGAATGTGCTTGCTTACAGCAACGTGCTATATGTTCTGAATGCCCGAATTGGGAATCTGTGTCAAATCTGTGTTAGGAATTATGTGATCCTTACTAGCTGGAAGTAAGGGAGATGGGGCATGAAGTTATTTCTAGGAGTTGGACACATACCAAGTTTAGCTCAGTTCTGGGCATCTTTGAAATCCCTATACAAACTTGTTCCTACATAGTAACTTGCAACTTTGAAGGAGAATGTGCTTGCTTACAGCAACGTGCTATATGTTCTGAATGCCCGAATTGGGAATCTGTGTCAAAACTTTGTTAGGAATTATGTGATCCTTACTAGCTGGAAGTAAGGGAGATGGGGCCTGATGTTATTTCTAGGAGTTGGACACATAGCAAGTTTAGCTCAGTTCTGGGCATCTTTGAAATACCTATACAAACTTGTTCCTACATAGTAACTTGCAACTTTGAATGAGAATGTGCTTGCTTACAGCAACGTGCTATATGTTCTGAATGCCCGAATTGGGAATCTGTGTCAAATCTTTGTTAGGAATCATGTGATCCTTACTAGCTGGAAGTAAGGGAGATGGGGCATGAAGTTATTTCTAGGAGTTGGACACATACCAAGTTTAGCTCAGTTCTGGGCATCTTTGAAATACCTATACAAACTTGTTCCTACATAGTAACTTGCAACTTTGAAGGAGAATGTGCCTGCTTACAGCAACATGCTATATGTTCTGAATGCCCGAATTGGGAAACTGTGTCAAAACTTTGTTAGGAATTATGTGATCCTTACTAGCTGGAAGTAAGGGAGATGGGGCATGAAGTTATTTCTAGGAGTTGGACACATACCAAGTTTAGCTCAGTTCTGGGCATCTTTGAAATACCTATACAAACTTGTTCCTACATAGTAACTTGCAACTTTGAATGAAAATGTGCCTGCTTAGAGCAACGTGCTATATGTTCTGAATGCCCGAATTGGGAATCTGTGTCAAAACTTTGTTAGGAATTATGTGATCCTTACTAGCTGGAAGTAAGGGAGATGGGGCATGAAGTTATTTCTAGGAGTTGGACACATACCAAGTTTAGCTCAGTTCTGGGCATCTTTGAAATACCTATACAAACTTGTTCCTACATAGTAACTTGCAACTTTGAATGAAAATGTGCCTGCTTACAGCAACGTGCTATATGTTCTGAATGCCCGAATTGGGAATCTGTGTCAAAACTTTGTTAAGAATTATGTGATCCTTACTAGCTGGAAGTAAGGGAGATGGGGCATGAAGTTATTTCTAGGAGTTGGACACATACCAAGTTTAGCTCAGTTCTGGGCATCTTTGAAATACCTATACAAACTTGTTCCTACATAGTAACTTGCAACATTGAATGAAAATGTGCTTGCTTACAGCAACGTGCTATATGTTCTGAATGCCCGAATTGGGAATCTGTGTCAAAACTTTGTTAGGAATAATGTGATCCTTACTTGCTGGAAGTAAGGGAGATGGGGCATGAAGTTATTTCTAGGAGTTGGACACATACCAAGTTTAGCTCAGTTCTGGGCATCTTTGAAATACCTATACAAACTTGTTCCTACATAGTAACTTGCAACTTTGAATGAGAATGCGCTTGCTTACAGCAACGTGCTATATGTTCTGAATGCCCGAATTGGGAATCTGTGTCAAAACTTTGTTAGGAATTATGTGATCCTTACTAGCTGGAAGTAAGGGAGATGGGGCCTGATGTTATTTCTAGGAGTTGGACACATAGCAAGTTTAGCTCAGTTCTGGGCATCTTTGAAATACCTATACAAACTTGTTCCTACATAGTAACTTGCAACTTTGAAGGAGAATGTGCCTGCTTACAGCAACATGCTATATGTTCTGAATGCCCGAATTGGGAAACTGTGTCAAAACTTTGTTAGGAATTATGTGATCCTTACTAGCTGGAAGTAAGGGAGATGGGGCATGAAGTTATTTCTAGGAGTTGGACACATACCAAGTTTAGCTCAGTTCTGGGCATCTTTGAAATACCTATACAAACTTGTTCCTACATAGTAACTTGCAACTTTGAATGAAAATGTGCCTGCTTACAGCAACGTGCTATATGTTCTGAATGCCCGAATTGGGAATCTGTGTCAAAACTTTGTTAAGAATTATGTGATCCTTACTAGCTGGAAGTAAGGGAGATGGGGCATGAAGTTATTTCTAGGAGTTGGACACATACCAAGTTTAGCTCAGTTCTGGGCATCTTTGAAATACCTATACAAACTTGTTCCTACATAGTAACTTGCAACTTTGAATGAAAATGTGCCTGCTTACAGCAACGTGCTATATGTTCTGAATGCCCGAATTGGGAATCTGTGTCAAAACTTTGTTAAGAATTATGTGATCCTTACTAGCTGGAAGTAAGGGAGATGGGGCATGAAGTTATTTCTAGGAGTTGGACACATACCAAGTTTAGCTCAGTTCTGGGCATCTTTGAAATACCTATACAAACTTGTTCCTACATAGTAACTTGCAACATTGAATGAAAATGTGCTTGCTTACAGCAACGTGCTATATGTTCTGAATGCCCGAATTGGGAATCTGTGTCAAAACTTTGTTAGGAATAATGTGATCCTTACTTGCTGGAAGTAAGGGAGATGGGGCATGAAGTTATTTCTAGGAGTTGGACACATACCAAGTTTAGCTCAGTTCTGGGCATCTTTGAAATACCTATACAAACTTGTTCCTACATAGTAACTTGCAACTTTGAATGAGAATGCGCTTGCTTACAGCAACGTGCTATATGTTCTGAATGCCCGAATTGGGAATCTGTGTCAAAACTTTGTTAGGAATTATGTGATCCTTACTAGCTGGAAGTAAGGGAGATGGGGCATGAAGTTATTTCTAGGAGTTGGACACATACCAAGTTTAGCTCAGTTCTGGGCATCTTTGAAATACCTATACAAACTTGTTCCTACATAGTAACTTGCATCATTAATGAGAATCTGCTTGCTTGCAGCAACGTGCTATATGTTCTGAATGCCCGAATAGGGAATCTGTGTCAAAACTTTGTTAGGAATTATGTGATCCTTACTAGCTGGAAGTAAGGGAGATGGGGCATGAAGTTATTTCTAGGAGTTGGACACATAGCAAGTTTAGCTCAGTTCTGGGCATCTTTGAAATACCTATACAAACTTATTCCTACATAGTAACTTGCAACTTTGAATGAGAATGTGCTTGCTTACAGCAACGTGCTATATGTTCTGAATGCCCGAATTGGGAATCTGTGTCAAATCTTTGTTAGGAATCATGTGATCCTTACTAGCTGGAAGTAAGGGAGATGGGGCATGAAGTTATTTCTAGGAGTTGGACACATACCAAGTTTAGCTCAGTTCTGGGCATCTTTGAAATACCTATACAAACTTGTTCCTACATAGTAACTTGCAACTTTGAATGAGAATGTGCTTGCTTACAGCAACGTGCTATATGTTCTGAATGCCCGAATTGGGAATCTGTGTCAAAACTTTGTTAGGAATTATGTGATCCTTACTACCTGGAAGTAAGGGAGATGGGGCATGAAGTTATTTCTAGGAGTTGGACACATACCGAGTTTAGCTCAGTTCTGGGCATCTTTGAAATACCTATACAAACTTGTTCCTACATACTAACTTGCAACTTTGAATGAGAATGTGCTTGCTTACAGCAACGTGCTATATGTTCTGAATGCCCGAATTGGGAATCTGTGTCAAAACTTTGTTAGGAATTATGTGATCCTTACTAGCTGGAAGTAAGGGAGATGGGGCATGAAGTTATTTCTAGGAGTTGGACACATACCGAGTTTAGCTCAGTTCTGGGCATCTTTGAAATACCTATACAAACTTGTTCCTACATAGTAACTTGCATCTTTGAATGAGAATCTGCTTGCTTACAGCAACGTGCTATATGTTCTGAATGCCCGAATTGGGAATCTGTGTCAAAACTTTGTTAGGATTATGTGATCCTTACTAGCTGGAAGTAAGGGAGATGGGGCATGAAGTTATTTCTAGGAGTTGGACACATACCAAGATTAGCTCAGTTCTGGGCATCTTTGAAATACCTATACAAACTTGTTCCTACATAGTAACTTGCATCTTTGTATGAGAATCTGCTTGCTTACAGCAACGTGCTATATGTTCTGAATGCCCGAATTGGCAATCTGTGTCAAAACTTTGTTAGGAATTATGTGATCCTTACTAGCTGGAAGTAAGGGAGATGGGGCATGAAGTTATTTCTAGGAGTTGGACACATACCAAGTTTAGCTCAGTTCTGGGCATCTTTGAAATACCTATACAAACTTGTTCCTACATAGTAACTTGCAACTTTGAATGAAAATGTGCTTGCTTACAGCAACGTGCTGTATGTTCTGAATGCCCGAATTGGGAATCTGTGTCAAAACTTTGTTAGGAATCATGTGATCCTTACTAGCTGGAAGTAAGGGAGATGGGGCATGAAGTTATTTCTAGGAGTTGGACACATACCAAGTTTAGCTCAGTTCTGGGCATCTTTGAAATACCTTTACAAACTTGTTCCTACATAGTAACTTGCAACTTTGAATGAAAATGTGCTTGCTTACAGCAACGTGCTATATGTTCTGAATGCCCGAATTGGGAATCTGTGTCAAAACTTTGTTAGGAATAATGTGATCCTTACTAGCTGGAAGTAAGGGAGATGGGGCATGAAGTTATTTCTAGGAGTTGGACACATACCAAGTTTAGCTCAGTTCTGGGCATCTTTGAAATACCTATACAAACTTGTTCCTACATAGTAACTTGCAACTTTGAATGAGAATGTGCTTGCTTACAGCAACGTGCTATATGTTCTGAATGCCCGAATTGGGAATCTGTGTCAAAACTTTGTTAGGAATTATGTGATCCTTACTAGCTGGAAGTAAGGGAGATGGGGCATGAAGTTATTTCTAGGAGTTGGACACATACCAAGTTTAGCTCAGTTCTGGGCATCTTTGAAATACCTATACAAACTTGTTCCTACATAGTAACTTGCATCATTAATGAGAATCTGCTTGCTTGCAGCAACGTGCTATATGTTCTGAATGCCCGAATAGGGAATCTGTGTCAAAACTTTTTAGGAATTATGTGATCCTTACTAGCTGGAAGTAAGGGAGATGGGGCATGAAGTTATTTCTAGGAGTTGGACACATAGCAAGTTTAGCTCAGTTCTGGGCATCTTTGAAATACCTATACAAACTTGTTCCTACATAGTAACTTGCAACTTTGAATGAGAATGTGCTTGCTTGCAGCAACGTGCTATATGTTCTGAATGCCCGAATAGGGAATCTGTGTCAAATCTTTGTTAGGAATCATGTGATCCTTACTAGCTGGAAGTAAGGGAGATGGGGCATGAAGTTATTTCTAGGAGTTGGACACATACCAAGTTTAGCTCAGTTCTGGGCATCTTTGAAATACCTATACAAACTTGTTCCTACATAGTAACTTGCAACTTTGAAGGAGAATGTGCTTGCTTACAGCAACATGCTATATGTTCTGAATGCCCGAATTGGGAAACTGTGTCAAAACTTTGTTAGGAATTATGTGATCCTTACTAGCTGGAAGTAAGGGAGATGGGGCATGAAGTTATTTCTAGGAGTTGGACACATACCAAGTTTAGCTCAGTTCTGGGCATCTTTGAAATACCTATACAAACTTGTTCCTACATAGTAACTTGCAACTTTGAAGGAGAATGTGCTTGCTTACAGCAACGTGCTATATGTTCTGAATGCCCGAATTGGGAATCTGTGTCAAAACTTTGTTAGGAATTATGTGATCCTTACTAGCTGGAAGTAAGGGAGATGGGGCATGATGTTATTTCTAGGAGTTGGACACATAGCAAGTTTAGCTCAGTTCTGGGCATCTTTGAAATACCTATACAAACTTGTTCCTACATAGTAACTTGCAACTTTGAATGAGAATCTGCTTGCTTACACTAACGTGCTATATGTTCTGAATGCCCGAATTGGGAATCTGTGTCAAAACTTTGTTAGGAATTATGTGATCCTTACTAGCTGGAAGTAAGGGAGATGGGGCATGAAGTTATTTCTAGGAGTTGGACACATACCAAGTTTAGCTCAGTTCTGGGCATCTTTGAAATACCTATACAAACTTGTTCCTACATAGTAACTTGCAACTTTGAATGAAAATGTGCCTGCTTACAGCAACGTGCTATATGTTCTGAATGCCCGAATTGGGAATCTGTGTCAAAACTTTGTTAGGAATTATGTGATCCTTACTAGCTGGAAGTAAGGGAGATGGGGCATGAAGTTATTTCTAGGAGTTGGACACATACCAAGTTTAGCTCAGTTCTGGGCATCTTTGAAATACCTATACAAACTTGTTCCTACATAGTAACTTGCAACTTTGAATGAAAATGTGCCTGCTTACAGCAACGTGCTATATGTTCTGAATGCCCGAATTGGGAATCTGTGTCAAAACTTTGTTAAGAATTATGTGATCCTTACTAGCTGGAAGTAAGGGAGATGGGGCATGAAGTTATTTCTAGGAGTTGGACACATACCAAGTTTAGCTCAGTTCTGGGCATCTTTGAAATACCTATACAAACTTGTTCCTACATAGTAACTTGCAACTTTGAATGAGAATGCGCTTGCTTACAGCAACGTGCTATATGTTCTGAATGCCCGAATTGGGAATCTGTGTCAAAACTTTGTTAGGAATTATGTGATCCTTACTAGCTGGAAGTAAGGGAGATGGGGCATGAAGTTATTTCTAGGAGTTGGACACATACCAAGTTTAGCTCAGTTCTGGGCATCTTTGAAATACCTATACAAACTTGTTCCTACATAGTAACTTGCATCATTAATGAGAATCTGCTTGCTTGCAGCAACGTGCTATATGTTCTGAATGCCCGAATAGGAAATCTGTGTCAAAACTTTGTTAGGAATTATGTGATCCTTACTAGCTGGAAGTAAGGGAGATGGGGCATGAGGTTATTTCTAGGAGTTGGACACATAGCAAGTTTAGCTCAGTTCTGGGCATCTTTGAAATACCTATACAAACTTATTCCTACATAGTAACTTGCAACTTTGAATGAGAATGTGCTTGCTTACAGCAACGTGCTATATGTTCTGAATGCCCGAATTGGGAATCTGTGTCAAATCTTTGTTAGGAATCATGTGATCCTTACTAGCTGGAAGTAAGGGAGATGGGGCATGAAGTTATTTCTAGGAGTTGGACACATACCAAGTTTAGCTCAGTTCTGGGCATCTTTGAAATACCTATACAAACTTGTTCCTAAATAGTAACTTGCAACTTTCAATGAGAATGTGCTTGCTTACAGCAACGTGCTATATGTTCTGAATGCCCGAATTGGGAATCTGTGTCAAAACTTTGTTAGGATTATGTGATCCTTACTAGCTGGAAGTAAGGGAGATGGGGCATGAAGTTATTTCTAGGAGTTGGACACATACCAAGATTAGCTCAGTTCTGGGCATCTTTGAAATACCTATACAAACTTGTTCCTACATAGTAACTTGCATCTTTGAATGAGAATCTGCTTGCTTACAGCAACGTGCTATATGTTCTGAATGCCCGAATTGGGAATCTGTGTCAAAACTTTGTTAGGAATTATGTGATCCTTACTAGCTGGAAGTAAGGGAGATGGGGCATGAAGTTATTTCTTGGAGTTGGAGACATACCGAGTTTAGCTCAGTTCTGGGCATCTTTGAAATACCTATACAAACTTGTTCCTACATAGTAACTTGCATCTTTGAATGAGAATGTGCTTGCTTACAGTAACGTGCTATATGTTCTGAATGCCCGAATTGGCAATCTGTGTCAAAACTTTGTTAGGAATTATGTGATCCTTACTAGCTGGAAGTAAGGGAGATGGGGCATGAAGTTATTTCTAGGAGTTGGACACATACCGAGTTTAGCTCAGTTCTGGGCATCTTTGAAATACCTATACAAACTTGTTCCTACATAGTAACTTGCATCTTTGAATGAGAATCTGCTTGCTTACAGCAACGTGCTATATGTTCTGAATGCCCGAATTGGGAATCTGTGTCAAAACTTTGTTAGGATTATGTGATCCTTACTAGCTGGAAGTAAGGGAGATGGGGCATGAAGTTATTTCTAGGAGTTGGACACATACCAAGATTAGCTCAGTTCTGGGCATCTTTGAAATACCTATACAAACTTGTTCCTACATAGTAACTTGCATCTTTGAATGAGAATCTGCTTGCTTACAGCAACGTGCTATATGTTCTGAATGCCCGAATTGGGAATCTGTGTCAAATCTTTGTTAGGAATTATGTGATCCTTACTAGCTGGAAGTAAGGGAGATGGGGCATGAAGTTATTTCTAGGAGTTGGACACATACCAAGTTTAGCTCAGTTCTGGGCATCTTTGAAATACCTATACAAACTTGTTCCTACATAGTAACTTGCAACTTTGAATGAAAATGTGCTTGCTTACAGCAACGTGCTGTATGTTCTGAATGCCCGAATTGGGAATCTGTGTCAAAACTTTGTTAGGAATCATGTGATCCTTACTAGCTGGAAGTAAGGGAGATGGGGCATGAAGTTATTTCTAGGAGTTGGACACATACCAAGTTTAGCTCAGTTCTGGGCATCTTTGAAATACCTTTACAAACTTGTTCCTACATAGTAACTTGCAACTTTGAATGAAAATGTGCTTGCTTACAGCAACGTGCTATATGTTCTGAATGCCCGAATTGGGAATCTGTGTCAAAACTTTGTTAGGAATAATGTGATCCTTACTAGCTGGAAGTAAGGGAGATGGGGCATGAAGTTATTTCTAGGAGTTGGACACATACCAAGTTTAGCTCAGTTCTGGGCATCTTTGAAATACCTATACAAACTTGTTCCTACATAGTAACTTGCAACTTTGAATGAGAATGTGCTTGCTTACAGCAACGTGCTATATGTTCTGAATGCCCGAATTGGGAATCTGTGTCAAAACTTTGTTAGGAATTATGTGATCCTTACTAGCTGGAAGTAAGGGAGATGGGGCATGAAGTTATTTCTAGGAGTTGGACACATACCAAGTTTAGCTCAGTTCTGGGCATCTTTGAAATACCTATACAAACTTGTTCCTACATAGTAACTTGCATCATTAATGAGAATCTGCTTGCTTGCAGCAACGTGCTATATGTTCTGAATGCCCGAATAGGGAATCTGTGTCAAAACTTTTTAGGAATTATGTGATCCTTACTAGCTGGAAGTAAGGGAGATGGGGCATGAAGTTATTTCTAGGAGTTGGACACATAGCAAGTTTAGCTCAGTTCTGGGCATCTTTGAAATACCTATACAAACTTGTTCCTACATAGTAACTTGCAACTTTGAATGAGAATGTGCTTGCTTGCAGCAACGTGCTATATGTTCTGAATGCCCGAATAGGGAATCTGTGTCAAATCTTTGTTAGGAATCATGTGATCCTTACTAGCTGGAAGTAAGGGAGATGGGGCATGAAGTTATTTCTAGGAGTTGGACACATACCAAGTTTAGCTCAGTTCTGGGCATCTTTGAAATACCTATACAAACTTGTTCCTACATAGTAACTTGCAACTTTGAAGGAGAATGTGCTTGCTTACAGCAACATGCTATATGTTCTGAATGCCCGAATTGGGAAACTGTGTCAAAACTTTGTTAGGAATTATGTGATCCTTACTAGCTGGAAGTAAGGGAGATGGGGCATGAAGTTATTTCTAGGAGTTGGACACATACCAAGTTTAGCTCAGTTCTGGGCATCTTTGAAATACCTATACAAACTTGTTCCTACATAGTAACTTGCAACTTTGAAGGAGAATGTGCTTGCTTACAGCAACGTGCTATATGTTCTGAATGCCCGAATTGGGAATCTGTGTCAAAACTTTGTTAGGAATTATGTGATCCTTACTAGCTGGAAGTAAGGGAGATGGGGCATGAAGTTATTTCTAGGAGTTGGACACATACCAAGTTTAGCTCAGTTCTGGGCATCTTTGAAATACCTATACAAACTTGTTCCTACATAGTAACTTGCAACTTTGAATGAAAATGTGCCTGCTTACAGCAACGTGCTATATGTTCTGAATGCCCGAATTGGGAATCTGTGTCAAAACTTTGTTAAGAATTATGTGATCCTTACTAGCTGGAAGTAAGGGAGATGGGGCATGAAGTTATTTCTAGGAGTTGGACACATACCAAGTTTAGCTCAGTTCTGGGCATCTTTGAAATACCTATACAAACTTGTTCCTACATAGTAACTTGCAACATTGAATGAAAATGTGCTTGCTTACAGCAACGTGCTATATGTTCTGAATGCCCGAATTGGGAATCTGTGTCAAAACTTTGTTAGGAATAATGTGATCCTTACTTGCTGGAAGTAAGGGAGATGGGGCATGAAGTTATTTCTAGGAGTTGGACACATACCAAGTTTAGCTCAGTTCTGGGCATCTTTGAAATACCTATACAAACTTGTTCCTACATAGTAACTTGCAACTTTGAATGAGAATGCGCTTGCTTACAGCAACGTGCTATATGTTCTGAATGCCCGAATTGGGAATCTGTGTCAAAACTTTGTTAGGAATTATGTGATCCTTACTAGCTGGAAGTAAGGGAGATGGGGCATGAAGTTATTTCTAGGAGTTGGACACATACCAAGTTTAGCTCAGTTCTGGGCATCTTTGAAATACCTATACAAACTTGTTCCTACATAGTAACTTGCATCATTAATGAGAATCTGCTTGCTTGCAGCAACGTGCTATATGTTCTGAATGCCCGAATAGGAAATCTGTGTCAAAACTTTGTTAGGAATTATGTGATCCTTACTAGCTGGAAGTAAGGGAGATGGGGCATGAGGTTATTTCTAGGAGTTGGACACATAGCAAGTTTAGCTCAGTTCTGGGCATCTTTGAAATACCTATACAAACTTATTCCTACATAGTAACTTGCAACTTTGAATGAGAATGTGCTTGCTTACAGCAACGTGCTATATGTTCTGAATGCCCGAATTGGGAATCTGTGTCAAATCTTTGTTAGGAATCATGTGATCCTTACTAGCTGGAAGTAAGGGAGATGGGGCATGAAGTTATTTCTAGGAGTTGGACACATACCAAGTTTAGCTCAGTTCTGGGCATCTTTGAAATACCTATACAAACTTGTTCCTAAATAGTAACTTGCAACTTTCAATGAGAATGTGCTTGCTTACAGCAACGTGCTATATGTTCTGAATGCCCGAATTGGGAATCTGTGTCAAAACTTTGTTAGGAATTATGTGATCCTTACTAGCTGGAAGTAAGGGAGATGGGGCATGAAGTTATTTCTAGGAGTTGGACACATACCGAGTTTAGCTCAGTTCTGGGCATCTTTGAAATACCTATACAAACTTGTTCCTACATAGTAACTTGCATCTTTGAATGAGAATCTGCTTGCTTACAGCAACGTGCTATATGTTCTGAATGCCCGAATTGGGAATCTGTGTCAAAACTTTGTTAGGATTATGTGATCCTTACTAGCTGGAAGTAAGGGAGATGGGGCATGAAGTTATTTCTAGGAGTTGGACACATACCAAGATTAGCTCAGTTCTGGGCATCTTTGAAATACCTATACAAACTTGTTCCTACATAGTAACTTGCATCTTTGAATGAGAATCTGCTTGCTTACAGCAACGTGCTATATGTTCTGAATGCCCGAATTGGGAATCTGTGTCAAAACTTTGTTAGGAATTATGTGATCCTTACTAGCTGGAAGTAAGGGAGATGGGGCATGAAGTTATTTCTTGGAGTTGGAGACATACCGAGTTTAGCTCAGTTCTGGGCATCTTTGAAATACCTATACAAACTTGTTCCTACATAGTAACTTGCATCTTTGAATGAGAATGTGCTTGCTTACAGTAACGTGCTATATGTTCTGAATGCCCGAATTGGCAATCTGTGTCAAAACTTTGTTAGGAATTATGTGATCCTTACTAGCTGGAAGTAAGGGAGATGGGGCATGAAGTTATTTCTAGGAGTTGGACACATACCGAGTTTAGCTCAGTTCTGGGCATCTTTGAAATACCTATACAAACTTGTTCCTACATAGTAACTTGCATCTTTGAATGAGAATCTGCTTGCTTACAGCAACGTGCTATATGTTCTGAATGCCCGAATTGGGAATCTGTGTCAAAACTTTGTTAGGATTATGTGATCCTTACTAGCTGGAAGTAAGGGAGATGGGGCATGAAGTTATTTCTAGGAGTTGGACACATACCAAGATTAGCTCAGTTCTGGGCATCTTTGAAATACCTATACAAACTTGTTCCTACATAGTAACTTGCATCTTTGAATGAGAATCTGCTTGCTTACAGCAACGTGCTATATGTTCTGAATGCCCGAATTGGGAATCTGTGTCAAATCTTTGTTAGGAATCATGTGATCCTTACTAGCTGGAAGTAAGGGAGATGGGGCATGAAGTTATTTCTAGGAGTTGGACACATACCAAGTTTAGCTCAGTTGTGGGCATCTTTGAAATACCTATACAAACTTGTTCCTAAATAGTAACTTGCAACTTTCAATGAGAATGTGCTTGCTTACAGCAACGTGCTATATGTTCTGAATGCCCGAATTGGGAATCTGTGTCAAAACTTTGTTAGGAATTATGTGATCCTTACTACCTGGAAGTAAGGGAGATGGGGCATGAAGTTATTTCTAGGAGTTGGACACATACCGAGTTTAGCTCAGTTCTGGGCATCTTTGAAATACCTATACAAACTTGTTCCTACATACTAACTTGCAACTTTGAATGAGAATGTGCTTGCTTACAGCAACGTGCTATATGTTCTGAATGCCCGAATTGGGAATCTGTGTCAAAACTTTGTTAGGAATTATGTGATCCTTACTAGCTGGAAGTAAGGGAGATGGGGCATGAAGTTATTTCTTGGAGTTGGAGACATACCGAGTTTAGCTCAGTTCTGGGCATCTTTGAAATACCTATACAAACTTGTTCCTACATAGTAACTTGCATCTTTGAATGAGAATGTGCTTGCTTACAGTAACGTGCTATATGTTCTGAATGCCCGAATTGGCAATCTGTGTCAAAACTTTGTTAGGAATTATGTGATCCTTACTAGCGGGAAGTAAGGGAGATGGGGCATGAAGTTATTTCTAGGAGTTGGACACATACCGAGTTTAGCTCAGTTCTGGGCATCTTTGAAATACCTATACAAACTTGTTCCTACATAGTAACTTGCATCTTTGAATGAGAATCTGCTTGCTTACAGCAACGTGCTATATGTTCTGAATGCCCGAATTGGGAATCTGTGTCAAAACTTTGTTAGGATTATGTGATCCTTACTAGCTGGAAGTAAGGGAGATGGGGCATGAAGTTATTTCTAGGAGTTGGACACATACCAAGATTAGCTCAGTTCTGGGCATCTTTGAAATACCTATACAAACTTGTTCCTACATAGTAACTTGCATCTTTGAATGAGAATCTGCTTGCTTACAGCAACGTGCTATATGTTCTGAATGCCCGAATTGGGAATCTGTGTCAAAACTTTGTTAGGAATTATGTGATCCTTACTAGCTGGAAGTAAGGGAGATGGGGCATGAAGTTATTTCTTGGAGTTGGAGACATACCGAGTTTAGCTCAGTTCTGGGCATCTTTGAAATACCTATACAAACTTGTTCCTACATAGTAACTTGCATCTTTGAATGAGAATGTGCTTGCTTACAGTAACGTGCTATATGTTCTGAATGCCCGAATTGGCAATCTGTGTCAAAACTTTGTTAGGAATTATGTGATCCTTACTAGCTGGAAGTAAGGGAGATGGGGCATGAAGTTATTTCTAGGAGTTGGACACATACCGAGTTTAGCTCAGTTCTGGGCATCTTTGAAATACCTATACAAACTTGTTCCTACATAGTAACTTGCATCTTTGAATGAGAATCTGCTTGCTTACAGCAACGTGCTATATGTTCTGAATGCCCGAATTGGGAATCTGTGTCAAAACTTTGTTAGGATTATGTGATCCTTACTAGCTGGAAGTAAGGGAGATGGGGCATGAAGTTATTTCTAGGAGTTGGACACATACCAAGATTAGCTCAGTTCTGGGCATCTTTGAAATACCTATACAAACTTGTTCCTACATAGTAACTTGCATCTTTGAATGAGAATCTGCTTGCTTACAGCAACGTGCTATATGTTCTGAATGCCCGAATTGGCAATCTGTGTCAAAACTTTGTTAGGAATTATGTGATCCTTACTAGCTGGAAGTAAGGGAGATGGGGCATGAAGTTATTTCTAGGAGTTGGACACATACCAAGTTTAGCTCAGTTCTGGGCATCTTTGAAATACCTATACAAACTTGTTCCTACATAGTAACTTGCAACTTTGAATGAAAATGTGCTTGCTTACAGCAACGTGCTGTATGTTCTGAATGCCCGAATTGGGAATCTGTGTCAAAACTTTGTTAGGAATCATGTGATCCTTACTAGCTGGAAGTAAGGGAGATGGGGCATGAAGTTATTTCTAGGAGTTGGACACATACCAAGTTTAGCTCAGTTCTGGGCATCTTTGAAATACCTTTACAAACTTGTTCCTACATAGTAACTTGCAACTTTGAATGAAAATGTGCTTGCTTACAGCAACGTGCTATATGTTCTGAATGCCCGAATTGGGAATCTGTGTCAAAACTTTGTTAGGAATAATGTGATCCTTACTAGCTGGAAGTAAGGGAGATGGGGCATGAAGTTATTTCTAGGAGTTGGACACATACCAAGTTTAGCTCAGTTCTGGGCATCTTTGAAATACCTATACAAACTTGTTCCTACATAGTAACTTGCAACTTTGAAGGAGAATGTGCTTGCTTACAGCAACGTGCTATATGTTCTGAATGCCCGAATTGGGAATCTGTGTCAAAACTTTGTTAGGAATTATGTGATCCTTACTAGCTGGAAGTAAGGGAGATGGGGCATGAAGTTATTTCTAGGAGTTGGACACATACCAAGTTTAGCTCAGTTCTGGGCATCTTTGAAATACCTATACAAACTTGTTCCTACATAGTAACTTGCATCATTAATGAGAATCTGCTTGCTTGCAGCAACGTGCTATATGTTCTGAATGCCCGAATAGGGAATCTGTGTCAAAACTTTTTAGGAATTATGTGATCCTTACTAGCTGGAAGTAAGGGAGATGGGGCATGAAGTTATTTCTAGGAGTTGGACACATAGCAAGTTTAGCTCAGTTCTGGGCATCTTTGAAATACCTATACAAACTTGTTCCTACATAGTAACTTGCAACTTTGAATGAGAATGTGCTTGCTTACAGCAACGTGCTATATGTTCTGAATGCCCGAATTGGGAATCTGTGTCAAATCTTTGTTAGGAATCATGTGATCCTTACTAGCTGGAAGTAAGGGAGATGGGGCATGAAGTTATTTCTAGGAGTTGGACACATACCAAGTTGAGCTCAGTTCTGGGCATCTTTGAAATACCTATACAAACTTGTTCCTACATAGTAACTTGCAACTTTGAAGGAGAATGTGCCTGCTTACAGCAACATGCTATATGTTCTGAATGCCCGAATTGGGAAACTGTGTCAAATCTTTGTTAGGAATTATGTGATCCTTACTAGCTGGAAGTAAGGGAGATGGGGCATGAAGTTATTTCTAGGAGTTGGACACATACCAAGTTTAGCTCAGTTCTGGGCATCTTTGAAATACCTATACAAACTTGTTCCTACATAGTAACTTGCATCTTTGAATGAGAATCTGCTTGCTTACACTAACGTGCTATATGTTCTGAATGCCCGAATTGGGAATCTGTGTCAAAACTTTGTTAGGAATTATGTGATCCTTACTAGCTGGAAGTAAGGGAGATGGGGCATGAAGTTATTTCTAGGAGTTGGACACATACCAAGTTTAGCTCAGTTCTGGGCATCTTTGAAATACCTATACAAACTTGTTCCTACATAGTAACTTGCAACTTTGAATGAAAATGTGCCTGCTTACAGCAACGTGCTATATGTTCTGAATGCCCGAATTGGGAATCTGTGTCAAAACTTTGTTAGGAATTATGTGATCCTTACTAGCTGGAAGTAAGGGAGATGGGGCATGAAGTTATTTCTAGGAGTTGGACACATACCAAGTTTAGCTCAGTTCTGGGCATCTTTGAAATACCTATACAAACTTGTTCCTACATAGTAACTTGCAACATTGAATGAAAATGTGCTTGCTTACAGCAACGTGCTATATGTTCTGAATGCCCGAATTGGGAATCTGTGTCAAAACTTTGTTAGGAATAATGTGATCCTTACTTGCTGGAAGTAAGGGAGATGGGGCATGAAGTTATTTCTAGGAGTTGGACACATACCAAGTTTAGCTCAGTTCTGGGCATCTTTGAAATACCTATACAAACTTGTTCCTACATAGTAACTTGCAACTTTGAATGAGAATGCGCTTGCTTACAGCAACGTGCTATATGTTCTGAATGCCCGAATTGGGAATCTGTGTCAAAACTTTGTTAGGAATTATGTGATCCTTACTAGCTGGAAGTAAGGGAGATGGGGCATGAAGTTATTTCTAGGAGTTGGACACATACCAAGTTTAGCTCAGTTCTGGGCATCTTTGAAATACCTATACAAACTTGTTCCTACATAGTAACTTGCATCATTAATGAGAATCTGCTTGCTTGCAGCAACGTGCTATATGTTCTGAATGCCCGAATAGGGAATCTGTGTCAAAACTTTGTTAGGAATTATGTGATCCTTACTAGCTGGAAGTAAGGGAGATGGGGCATGAAGTTATTTCTAGGAGTTGGACACATACCAAGTTTAGCTCAGTTCTGGGCATCTTTGAAATACCTATACAAACTTGTTCCTACATAGTAACTTGCAACTTTGAATGAGAATGTGCTTGCTTACAGCAACGTGCTATATGTTCTGAATGCCCGAATTGGGAATCTGTGTCAAATCTTTGTTAGGAATCATGTGATCCTTACTAGCTGGAAGTAAGGGAGATGGGGCATGAAGTTATTTCTAGGAGTTGGACACATACCAAGTTTAGCTCAGTTCTGGGCATCTTTGAAATACCTATACAAACTTGTTCCTACATAGTAACTTGCAACTTTGAAGGAGAATGTGCCTGCTTACAGCAACATGCTATATGTTCTGAATGCCCGAATTGGGAAACTGTGTCAAAACTTTGTTAGGAATTATGTGATCCTTACTAGCTGGAAGTAAGGGAGATGGGGCATGAAGTTATTTCTAGGAGTTGGACACATACCAAGTTTAGCTCAGTTCTGGGCATCTTTGAAATACCTATACAAACTTGTTCCTACATAGTAACTTGCAACTTTCAATGAGAATGTGCCTGCTTACAGCAACGTGCTATATGTTCTGAATGCCCGAATTGGGAATCTGTGTCAAAACTTTGTTAGGAATTATGTGATCCTTACTACCTGGAAGTAAGGGAGATGGGGCATGAAGTTATTTCTAGGAGTTGGACACATACCAAGTTTAGCTCAGTTCTGGGCATCTTTGAAATACCTATACAAACTTGTTCCTACATAGTAACTTGCATCATTAATGAGAATCTGCTTGCTTGCAGCAACGTGCTATATGTTCTGAATGCCCGAATAGGGAATCTGTGTCAAAACTTTGTTAGGAATTATGTGATCCTTACTAGCTGGAAGTAAGGGAGATGGGGCATGAAGTTATTTCTAGGAGTTGGACACATACCAAGTTTAGCTCAGTTCTGGGCATCTTTGAAATACCTATACAAACTTGTTCCTACATAGTAACTTGCAACTTTGAATGAGAATGTGCTTGCTTACAGCAACGTGCTATATGTTCTGAATGCCCGAATTGGGAATCTGTGTCAAATCTTTGTTAGGAATCATGTGATCCTTACTAGCTGGAAGTAAGGGAGATGGGGCATGAAGTTATTTCTAGGAGTTGGACACATACCAAGTTTAGCTCAGTTCTGGGCATCTTTGAAATACCTATACAAACTTGTTCCTACATAGTAACTTGCAACTTTGAAGGAGAATGTGCCTGCTTACAGCAACATGCTATATGTTCTGAATGCCCGAATTGGGAAACTGTGTCAAAACTTTGTTAGGAATTATGTGATCCTTACTAGCTGGAAGTAAGGGAGATGGGGCATGAAGTTATTTCTAGGAGTTGGACACATACCAAGTTTAGCTCAGTTCTGGGCATCTTTGAAATACCTATACAAACTTGTTCCTACATAGTAACTTGCAACTTTCAATGAGAATGTGCTTCCTTACAGCAACGTGCTATATGTTCTGAATGCCCGAATTGGGAATCTGTGTCAAAACTTTGTTAGGAATTATGTGATCCTTTCTACCAGGAAGTAAGGGAGATGGGGCATGAAGTTATTTCTAGGAGTTGGACACATACCGAGTTTAGCTCAGTTGTGGGCATCTTTGAAATACCTATACAAACTTGTTCCTACATAGTAACTTGCAACTTTGAATGAGAATGTGCTTGCTTACAGCAACGTGCTATATGTTCTGAATGCCCGAATTGGGAATCTGTGTCAAAACTTTGTTAGGAATTATGTGATCCTTACTAGCTGGAAGTAAGGGAGATGGGGCATGAAGTTATTTCTTGGAGTTGGAGACATACCGAGTTTAGCTCAGTTCTGGGCATCTTTGAAATACCTATACGAACTTGTTCCTACATAGTAACTTGCATCTTTGAATGAGAATGTGCTTGCTTACAGTAACGTGCTATATGTTCTGAATGCCCGAATTGGCAATCTGTGTCAAAACTTTGTTAGGAATTATGTGATCCTTACTAGCTGGAAGTAAGGGAGATGGGGCATGAAGTTATTTCTAGGAGTTGGACACATACCGAGTTTAGCTCAGTTCTGGGCATCTTTGAAATACCTATACAAACTTGTTCCTACATAGTAACTTGCATCTTTGAATGAGAATCTGCTTGCTTACAGCAACGTGCTATATGTTCTGAATGCCCGAATAGGGAATCTGTGTCAAAACTTTGTTAGGAATTATGTGATCCTTACTAGCTGGAAGTAAGGGAGATGGGGCATGAAGTTATTTCTAGGAGTTGGACACATAGCAAGTTTAGCTCAGTTCTGGGCATCTTTGAAATACCTATACAAACTTATTCCTACATAGTAACTTGCAACTTTGAATGAGAATGTGCTTGCTTACAGCAACGTGCTATATGTTCTGAATGCCCGAATTGGGAATCTGTGTCAAATCTTTGTTAGGAATCATGTGATCCTTACTAGCTGGAAGTAAGGGAGATGGGGCATGAAGTTATTTCTAGGAGTTGGACACATACCAAGTTTAGCTCAGTTCTGGGCATCTTTGAAATACCTATAAAAACTTGTTCCTACATAGTAACTTGCAACTTTGAATGAGAATGTGCTTGCTTACAGCAACGTGCTATATGTTCTGAATGCCCGAATTGGGAATCTGTGTCAAAACTTTGTTAGGAATTATGTGATCCTTACTACCTGGAAGTAAGGGAGATGGGGCATGAAGTTATTTCTAGGAGTTGGACACATACCGAGTTTAGCTCAGTTCTGGGCATCTTTGAAATACCTATACAAACTTGTTCCTACATACTAACTTGCAACTTTGAATGAGAATGTGCTTGCTTACAGCAACGTGCTATATGTTCTGAATGCCCGAATTGGGAATCTGTGTCAAAACTTTGTTAGGAATTATGTGATCCTTACTAGCTGGAAGTAAGGGAGATGGGGCATGAAGTTATTTCTTGGAGTTGGAGACATACCGAGTTTAGCTCAGTTCTGGGCATCTTTGAAATACCTATACAAACTTGTTCCTACATAGTAACTTGCATCTTTGAATGAGAATGTGCTTGCTTACAGTAACGTGCTATATGTTCTGAATGCCCGAATTGGCAATCTGTGTCAAAACTTTGTTAGGAATTATGTGATCCTTACTAGCTGGAAGTAAGGGAGATGGGGCATGAAGTTATTTCTAGGAGTTGGACACATACCGAGTTTAGCTCAGTTCTGGGCATCTTTGAAATACCTATACAAACTTGTTCCTACATAGTAACTTGCATCTTTGAATGAGAATCTGCTTGCTTACAGCAACGTGCTATATGTTCTGAATGCCCGAATTGGGAATCTGTGTCAAAACTTTGTTAGGATTATGTGATCCTTACTAGCTGGAAGTAAGGGAGATGGGGCATGAAGTTATTTCTAGGAGTTGGACACATACCAAGATTAGCTCAGTTCTGGGCATCTTTGAAATACCTATACAAACTTGTTCCTACATAGTAACTTGCATCTTTGAATGAGAATCTGCTTGCTTACAGCAACGTGCTATATGTTCTGAATGCCCGAATTGGCAATCTGTGTCAAAACTTTGTTAGGAATTATGTGATCCTTACTAGCTGGAAGTAAGGGAGATGGGGCATGAAGTTATTTCTAGGAGTTGGACACATACCAAGTTTAGCTCAGTTCTGGGCATCTTTGAAATACCTATACAAACTTGTTCCTACATAGTAACTTGCAACTTTGAATGAAAATGTGCTTGCTTACAGCAACGTGCTGTATGTTCTGAATGCCCGAATTGGGAATCTGTGTCAAAACTTTGTTAGGAATCATGTGATCCTTACTAGCTGGAAGTAAGGGAGATGGGGCATGAAGTTATTTCTAGGAGTTGGACACATACCAAGTTTAGCTCAGTTCTGGGCATCTTTGAAATACCTTTACAAACTTGTTCCTACATAGTAACTTGCAACTTTGAATGAAAATGTGCTTGCTTACAGCAACGTGCTATATGTTCTGAATGCCCGAATTGGGAATCTGTGTCAAAACTTTGTTAGGAATAATGTGATCCTTACTAGCTGGAAGTAAGGGAGATGGGGCATGAAGTTATTTCTAGGAGTTGGACACATACCAAGTTTAGCTCAGTTCTGGGCATCTTTGAAATACCTATACAAACTTGTTCCTACATAGTAACTTGCAACTTTGAATGAGAATGTGCTTGCTTACAGCAACGTGCTATATGTTCTGAATGCCCGAATTGGGAATCTGTGTCAAAACTTTGTTAGGAATTATGTGATCCTTACTAGCTGGAAGTAAGGGAGATGGGGCATGAAGTTATTTCTAGGAGTTGGACACATACCAAGTTTAGCTCAGTTCTGGGCATCTTTGAAATACCTATACAAACTTGTTCCTACATAGTAACTTGCATCATTAATGAGAATCTGCTTGCTTGCAGCAACGTGCTATATGTTCTGAATGCCCGAATAGGGAATCTGTGTCAAAACTTTTTAGGAATTATGTGATCCTTACTAGCTGGAAGTAAGGGAGATGGGGCATGAAGTTATTTCTAGGAGTTGGACACATAGCAAGTTTAGCTCAGTTCTGGGCATCTTTGAAATACCTATACAAACTTGTTCCTACATAGTAACTTGCAACTTTGAATGAGAATGTGCTTGCTTGCAGCAACGTGCTATATGTTCTGAATGCCCGAATAGGGAATCTGTGTCAAATCTTTGTTAGGAATCATGTGATCCTTACTAGCTGGAAGTAAGGGAGATGGGGCATGAAGTTATTTCTAGGAGTTGGACACATACCAAGTTTAGCTCAGTTCTGGGCATCTTTGAAATACCTATACAAACTTGTTCCTACATAGTAACTTGCAACTTTGAAGGAGAATGTGCTTGCTTACAGCAACATGCTATATGTTCTGAATGCCCGAATTGGGAAACTGTGTCAAAACTTTGTTAGGAATTATGTGATCCTTACTAGCTGGAAGTAAGGGAGATGGGGCATGAAGTTATTTCTAGGAGTTGGACACATACCAAGTTTAGCTCAGTTCTGGGCATCTTTGAAATACCTATACAAACTTGTTCCTACATAGTAACTTGCAACTTTGAAGGAGAATGTGCTTGCTTACAGCAACGTGCTATATGTTCTGAATGCCCGAATTGGGAATCTGTGTCAAAACTTTGTTAGGAATTATGTGATCCTTACTAGCTGGAAGTAAGGGAGATGGGGCATGATGTTATTTCTAGGAGTTGGACACATAGCAAGTTTAGCTCAGTTCTGGGCATCTTTGAAATACCTATAAAAACTTGTTCCTACATAGTAACTTGCAACTTTGAATGAGAATCTGCTTGCTTACACTAACATGCTATATGTTCTGAATGCCCGAATTGGGAATCTGTGTCAAAACTTTGTTAGGAATTATGTGATCCTTACTAGCTGGAAGTAAGGGAGATGGGGCATGAAGTTATTTCTAGGAGTTGGACACATACCAAGTTTAGCTCAGTTCTGGGCATCTTTGAAATACCTATACAAACTTGTTCCTACATAGTAACTTGCAACTTTGAATGAAAATGTGCCTGCTTACAGCAACGTGCTATATGTTCTGAATGCCCGAATTGGGAATCTGTGTCAAAACTTTGTTAGGAATTATGTGATCCTTACTAGCTGGAAGTAAGGGAGATGGGGCATGAAGTTATTTCTAGGAGTTGGACACATACCAAGTTTAGCTCAGTTCTGGGCATCTTTGAAATACCTATACAAACTTGTTCCTACATAGTAACTTGCAACTTTGAATGAAAATGTGCCTGCTTACAGCAACGTGCTATATGTTCTGAATGCCCGAATTGGGAATCTGTGTCAAATCTTTGTTAGGAATAATGTGATCCTTACTAGCTGGAAGTAAGGGAGATGGGGCATGAAGTTATTTCTAGGAGTTGGACACATACCAAGTTTAGCTCAGTTCTGGGCATCTTTGAAATACCTATACAAACTTGTTCCTACATAGTAACTTGCAACTTTGAATGAGAATGTGCTTGCTTACAGCAACGTGCTATATGTTCTGAATGCCCGAATTGGGAATCTGTGTCAAAACTTTGTTAGGAATTATGTGATCCTTACTACCTGGAAGTAAGGGAGATGGGGCATGAAGTTATTTCTAGGAGTTGGACACATACCGAGTTTAGCTCAGTTCTGGGCATCTTTGAAATACCTATACAAACTTGTTCCTACATACTAACTTGCAACTTTGAATGAGAATGTGCTTGCTTACAGCAACGTGCTATATGTTCTGAATGCCCGAATTGGGAATCTGTGTCAAAACTTTGTTAGGAATTATGTGATCCTTACTAGCTGGAAGTAAGGGAGATGGGGCATGAAGTTATTTCTTGGAGTTGGAGACATACCGAGTTTAGCTCAGTTCTGGGCATCTTTGAAATACCTATACAAACTTGTTCCTACATAGTAACTTGCATCTTTGAATGAGAATGTGCTTGCTTACAGTAACGTGCTATATGTTCTGAATGCCCGAATTGGCAATCTGTGTCAAAACTTTGTTAGGAATTATGTGATCCTTACTAGCTGGAAGTAAGGGAGATGGGGCATGAAGTTATTTCTAGGAGTTGGACACATAGCAAGTTTAGCTCAGTTCTGGGCATCTTTGAAATACCTATACAAACTTATTCCTACATAGTAACTTGCAACTTTGAATGAGAATGTGCTTGCTTACAGCAACGTGCTATATGTTCTGAATGCCCGAATTGGGAATCTGTGTCAAATCTTTGTTAGGAATCATGTGATCCTTACTAGCTGGAAGTAAGGGAGATGGGGCATGAAGTTATTTCTAGGAGTTGGACACATACCAAGTTTAGCTCAGTTCTGGGCATCTTTGAAATACCTATACAAACTTGTTCCTAAATAGTAACTTGCAACTTTCAATGAGAATGTGCTTGCTTACAGCAACGTGCTATATGTTCTGAATGCCCGAATTGGGAATCTGTGTCAAAACTTTGTTAGGAATTATGTGATCCTTACTAGCTGGAAGTAAGGGAGATGGGGCATGAAGTTATTTCTAGGAGTTGGACACATACCGAGTTTAGCTCAGTTCTGGGCATCTTTGAAATACCTATACAAACTTGTTCCTACATACTAACTTGCAACTTTGAATGAGAATGTGCTTGCTTACAGCAACGTGCTATATGTTCTGAATGCCCGAATTGGGAATCTGTGTCAAAACTTTGTTAGGAATTATGTGATCCTTACTAGCTGGAAGTAAGGGAGATGGGGCATGAAGTTATTTCTTGGAGTTGGAGACATACCGAGTTTAGCTCAGTTCTGGGCATCTTTGAAATACCTATACAAACTTGTTCCTACATAGTAACTTGCATCTTTGAATGAGAATGTGCTTGCTTACAGTAACGTGCTATATGTTCTGAATGCCCGAATTGGCAATCTGTGTCAAAACTTTGTTAGGAATTATGTGATCCTTACTAGCTGGAAGTAAGGGAGATGGGGCATGAAGTTATTTCTAGGAGTTGGACACATACCGAGTTTAGCTCAGTTCTGGGCATCTTTGAAATACCTATACAAACTTGTTCCTACATAGTAACTTGCATCTTTGAATGAGAATCTGCTTGCTTACAGCAACGTGCTATATGTTCTGAATGCCCGAATTGGGAATCTGTGTCAAAACTTTGTTAGGATTATGTGATCCTTACTAGCTGGAAGTAAGGGAGATGGGGCATGAAGTTATTTCTAGGAGTTGGACACATACCAAGATTAGCTCAGTTCTGGGCATCTTTGAAATACCTATACAAACTTGTTCCTACATAGTAACTTGCATCTTTGAATGAGAATCTGCTTGCTTACAGCAACGTGCTATATGTTCTGAATGCCCGAATTGGCAATCTGTGTCAAAACTTTGTTAGGAATTATGTGATCCTTACTAGCTGGAAGTAAGGGAGATGGGGCATGAAGTTATTTCTAGGAGTTGGACACATACCAAGTTTAGCTCAGTTCTGGGCATCTTTGAAATACCTATACAAACTTGTTCCTACATAGTAACTTGCAACTTTGAATGAAAATGTGCTTGCTTACAGCAACGTGCTGTATGTTCTGAATGCCCGAATTGGGAATCTGTGTCAAAACTTTGTTAGGAATAATGTGATCCTTACTAGCTGGAAGTAAGGGAGATGGGGCATGAAGTTATTTCTAGGAGTTGGACACATACCAAGTTTAGCTCAGTTCTGGGCATCTTTGAAATACCTTTACAAACTTGTTCCTACATTGTAACTTGCAACTTTGAATGAGAATGTGCTTGCTTACAGCAACGTGCTATATGTTCTGAATGCCCGAATTGGGAAACTGTGTCAAAACTTTGTTAGGAATAATGTGATCCTTACTAGCTGGAAGTAAGGGAGATGGGGCATGAAGTTATTTCTAGGAGTTGGACACATACCAAGTTTAGCTCAGTTCTGGGCATCTTTGAAATACCTATACAAACTTGTTCCTACATTGTAACTTGCAACTTTGAATGAGAATGTGCTTGCTTACAGCAACGTGCTATATGTTCTGAATGCCCGAATTGGGAAACTGTGTCAAAACTTTGTTAGGAATTATGTGATCCTTACTAGCTGGAAGTAAGGGAGATGGGGCATGAAGTTATTTCTAGGAGTTGGACACATACCAAGTTTAGCTCAGTTCTGGGCATCTTTGAAATACCTATACAAACTTGTTCCTACATAGTAACTTGCATCTTTGAATGAGAATCTGCTTGCTTACAGCAACGTGCTATATGTTC
Source organism: Diceros bicornis minor (assembly GCF_020826845.1). Taxonomy (NCBI): domain Eukaryota; kingdom Metazoa; phylum Chordata; class Mammalia; order Perissodactyla; family Rhinocerotidae; genus Diceros; species Diceros bicornis. The sequence continues at coordinate 312,468 of NW_026691122.1, read as the reverse complement.
TGAATGCCCGAATTGGCAATCTGTGTCAAAACTTTGTTAGGAATTATGTGATCCTTACTAGCTGGAAGTAAGGGAGATGGGGCATGAAGTTATTTCTAGGAGTTGGACACATACCAAGTTTAGCTCAGTTCTGGGCATCTTTGAAATACCTATACAAACTTGTTCCTACATAGTAACTTGCAACTTTGAATGAAAATGTGCTTGCTTACAGCAACGTGCTGTATGTTCTGAATGCCCGAATTGGGAATATGTGTCAAAACTTTGTTAGGAATAATGTGATCCTTACTAGCTGGAAGTAAGGGAGATGGGGCATGAAGTTATTTCTAGGAGTTGGACACATACCAAGTTTAGCTCAGTTCTGGGCATCTTTGAAATACCTTTACAAACTTGTTCCTACATTGTAACTTGCAACTTTGAATGAGAATGTGCTTGCTTACAGCAACGTGCTATATGTTCTGAATGCCCGAATTGGGAAACTGTGTCAAAACTTTGTTAGGAATAATGTGATCCTTACTAGCTGGAAGTAAGGGAGATGGGGCATGAAGTTATTTCTAGGAGTTGGACACATACCAAGTTTAGCTCAGTTCTGGGCATCTTTGAAATACCTATACAAACTTGTTCCTACATTGTAACTTGCAACTTTGAATGAGAATGTGCTTGCTTACAGCAACGTGCTATATGTTCTGAATGCCCGAATTGGGAAACTGTGTCAAAACTTTGTTAGGAATTATGTGATCCTTACTAGCTGGAAGTAAGGGAGATGGGGCATGAAGTTATTTCTAGGAGTTGGACACATACCAAGTTTAGCTCAGTTCTGGGCATCTTTGAAATACCTATACAAACTTGTTCCTACATAGTAACTTGCAACTTTGAAGGAGAATGTGCTTGCTTACAGCAACGTGCTATATGTTCTGAATGCCCGAATTGGGAATCTGTGTCAAAACTTTGTTAGGAATTATGTGATCCTTACTAGCTGGAAGTAAGGGAGATGGGGCATGATGTTATTTCTAGGAGTTGGACACATAGCAAGTTTAGCTCAGTTCTGGGCATCTTTGAAATACCTATACAAACTTGTTCCTACATAGTAACTTGCAACTTTGAATGAGAATCTGCTTGCTTACACTAACGTGCTATATGTTCTGAATGCCCGAATTGGGAATCTGTGTCAAAACTTTGTTAGGAATTATGTGATCCTTACTAGCTGGAAGTAAGGGAGATGGGGCATGAAGTTATTTCTAGGAGTTGGACACATACCAAGTTTAGCTCAGTTCTGGGCATCTTTGAAATACCTATACAAACTTGTTCCTACATAGTAACTTGCAACTTTGAATGAGAATGCGCTTGCTTACAGCAACGTGCTATATGTTCTGAATGCCCGAATTGGGAATCTGTGTCAAAACTTTGTTAAGAATTATGTGATCCTTACTAGCTGGAAGTAAGGGAGATGGGGCATGAAGTTATTTCTAGGAGTTGGACACATACCAAGTTTAGCTCAGTTCTGGGCATCTTTGAAATACCTATACAAACTTGTTCCTACATAGTAACTTGCAACATTGAATGAAAATGTGCTTGCTTACAGCAACGTGCTATATGTTCTGAATGCCCGAATTGGGAATCTGTGTCAAAACTTTGTTAGGAATAATGTGATCCTTACTTGCTGGAAGTAAGGGAGATGGGGCATGAAGTTATTTCTAGGAGTTGGACACATACCAAGTTTAGCTCAGTTCTGGGCATCTTTGAAATACCTATACAAACTTGTTCCTACATAGTAACTTGCAACTTTGAATGAGAATGCGCTTGCTTACAGCAACGTGCTATATGTTCTGAATGCCCGAATTGGGAATCTGTGTCAAAACTTTGTTAGGAATTATGTGATCGTTACTAGCTGGAAGTAAGGGAGATGGGGCATGAAGTTATTTCTAGGAGTTGGACACATACCAAGTTTAGCTCAGTTCTGGGCATCTTTGAAATACCTATACAAACTTGTTCCTACATAGTAACTTGCATCATTAATGAGAATCTGCTTGCTTGCAGCAACGTGCTATATGTTCTGAATGCCCGAATAGGGAATCTGTGTCAAAACTTTGTTAGGAATTATGTGATCCTTACTAGCTGGAAGTAAGGGAGATGGGGCATGAAGTTATTTCTAGGAGTTGGACACATAGCAAGTTTAGCTCAGTTCTGGGCATCTTTGAAATACCTATACAAACTTGTTCCTACATAGTAACTTGCAACTTTGAATGAGAATGTGCTTGCTTACAGCAACGTGCTATATGTTCTGAATGCCCGAATTGGGAATCTGTGTCAAATCTTTGTTAGGAATCATGTGATCCTTACTAGCTGGAAGTAAGGGAGATGGGGCATGAAGTTATTTCTAGGAGTTGGACACATACCAAGTTTAGCTCAGTTCTGGGCATCTTTGAAATACCTATACAAACTTGTTCCTACATAGTAACTTGCAACTTTGAAGGAGAATGTGCCTGCTTACAGCAACATGCTATATGTTCTGAATGCCCGAATTGGGAAACTGTGTCAAAACTTTGTTAGGAATTATGTGATCCTTACTAGCTGGAAGTAAGGGAGATGGGGCATGAAGTTATTTCTAGGAGTTGGACACATACCAAGTTTAGCTCAGTTCTGGGCATCTTTGAAATACCTATACAAACTTGTTCCTACATAGTAACTTGCAACTTTCAATGAGAATGTGCTTGCTTACAGCAACGTGCTATATGTTCTGAATGCCCGAATTGGGAATCTGTGTCAAAACTTTGTTAGGAATTATGTGATCCTTACTAGCTGGAAGTAAGGGAGATGGGGCATGAAGTTATTTCTTGGAGTTGGAGACATACCGAGTTTAGCTCAGTTCTGGGCATCTTTGAAATACCTATACAAACTTGTTCCTACATAGTAACTTGCATCTTTGAATGAGAATGTGCTTGCTTACAGTAACGTGCTATATGTTCTGAATGCCCGAATTGGCAATCTGTGTCAAAACTTTGTTAGGAATTATGTGATCCTTACTAGCTGGGAGTAAGGGAGATGGGGCATGAAGTTATTTCTAGGAGTTGGACACATACCGAGTTTAGCTCAGTTCTGGGCGTCTTTGAAATACCTATACAAACTTGTTCCTACATAGTAACTTGCATCTTTGAATGAGAATCTGCTTGCTTACAGCAACGTGCTATATGTTCTGAATGCCCGAATTGGGAATCTGTGTCAAAACTTTGTTAGGATTATGTGATCCTTACTAGCTGGAAGTAAGGGAGATGGGGCATGAAGTTATTTCTAGGAGTTGGACACATACCAAGATTAGCTCAGTTCTGGGCATCTTTGAAATACCTATACAAACTTGTTCCTACATAGTAACTTGCATCTTTGAATGAGAATCTGCTTGCTTACAGCAACGTGCTATATGTTCTGAATGCCCGAATTGGCAATCTGTGTCAAAACTTTGTTAGGAATTATGTGATCCTTACTAGCTGGAAGTAAGGGAGATGGGGCATGAAGTTATTTCTAGGAGTTGGACACATACCAAGTTTAGCTCAGTTCTGGGCATCTTTGAAATACCTATACAAACTTGTTCCTACATAGTAACTTGCAACTTTGAATGAAAATGTGCTTGCTTACAGCAACGTGCTGTATGTTCTCAATGCCCGAATTGGGAATCTGTGTCAAAACTTTGTTAGGAATCATGTGATCCTTACTAGCTGGAAGTAAGGGAGATGGGGCATGAAGTTATTTCTAGGAGTTGGACACATACCAAGTTTAGCTCAGTTCTGGGCATCTTTGAAATACCTTTACAAACTTGTTCCTACATAGTAACTTGCAACTTTGAATGAAAATGTGCTTGCTTACAGCAACGTGCTATATGTTCTGAATGCCCGAATTGGGAATCTGTGTCAAAACTTTGTTAGGAATAATGTGATCCTTACTAGCTGGAAGTAAGGGAGATGGGGCATGAAGTTATTTCTAGGAGTTGGACACATACCAAGTTTAGCTCAGTTCTGGGCATCTTTGAAATACCTATACAAACTTGTTCCTACATAGTAACTTGCAACTTTGAATGAGAATGTGCTTGCTTACAGCAACGTGCTATATGTTCTGAATGCCCGAATTGGGAATCTGTGTCAAAACTTTGTTAGGAATTATGTGATCCTTACTAGCTGGAAGTAAGGGAGATGGGGCATGAAGTTATTTCTAGGAGTTGGACACATACCAAGTTTAGCTCAGTTCTGGGCGTCTTTGAAATACCTATACAAACTTGTTCCTACATAGTAACTTGCATCATTAATGAGAATCTGCTTGCTTGCAGCAACGTGCTATATGTTCTGAATGCCCGAATAGGGAATCTGTGTCAAAACTTTTTAGGAATTATGTGATCCTTACTAGCTGGAAGTAAGGGAGATGGGGCATGAAGTTATTTCTAGGAGTTGGACACATAGCAAGTTTAGCTCAGTTCTGGGCATCTTTGAAATACCTATACAAACTTGTTCCTACATAGTAACTTGCAACTTTGAATGAGAATGTGCTTGCTTGCAGCAACGTGCTATATGATCTGAATGCCCGAATAGGGAATCTGTGTCAAATCTTTGTTAGGAATCATGTGATCCTTACTAGCTGGAAGTAAGGGAGATGGGGCATGAAGTTATTTCTAGGAGTTGGACACATACCAAGTTTAGCTCAGTTCTGGGCATCTTTGAAATACCTATACAAACTTGTTCCTACATAGTAACTTGCAACTTTGAAGGAGAATGTGCTTGCTTACAGCAACATGCTATATGTTCTGAATGCCCGAATTGGGAAACTGTGTCAAAACTTTGTTAGGAATCATGTGATCCTTACTAGCTGGAAGTAAGGGAGATGGGGCATGAAGTTATTTCTAGGAGTTGGACACATACCAAGTTTAGCTCAGTTCTGGGCATCTTTGAAATACCTATACAAACTTGTTCCTACATAGTAACTTGCAACTTTGAAGGAGAATGTGCTTGCTTACAGCAACGTGCTATATGTTCTGAATGCCCGAATTGGGAATCTGTGTCAAAACTTTGTTAGGAATTATGTGATCCTTACTAGCTGGAAGTAAGGGAGATGGGGCATGATGTTATTTCTAGGAGTTGGACACATAGCAAGTTTAGCTCAGTTCTGGGCATCTTTGAAATACCTATACAAACTTGTTCCTACATAGTAACTTGCAACTTTGAATGAGAATGTGCTTGCTTACAGCAACGTGCTATATGTTCTGAATGCCCGAATTGGGAATCTGTGTCAAATCTTTGTTAGGAATCATGTGATCCTTACTAGCTGGAAGTAAGGGAGATGGGGCATGAAGTTATTTCTAGGAGTTGGACACATACCAAGTTTAGCTCAGTTCTGGGCATCTTTGAAATACCTATACAAACTTGTTCCTACATAGTAACTTGCAACTTTGAAGGAGAATGTGCCTGCTTACAGCAACATGCTATATGTTCTGAATGCCCGAATTGGGAAACTGTGTCAAAACTTTGTTAGGAATTATGTGATCCTTACTAGCTGGAAGTAAGGGAGATGGGGCATGAAGTTATTTCTAGGAGTTGGACACATACCAAGTTTAGCTCAGTTCTGGGCATCTTTGAAATACCTATACAAACTTGTTCCTACATAGTAACTTGCATCTTTGAATGAGAATCTGCTTGCTTACACTAACGTGCTATATGTTCTGAATGCCCGAATTGGGAATCTGTGTCAAAACTTTGTTAGGAATTATGTGATCCTTACTAGCTGGAAGTAAGGGAGATGGGGCATGAAGTTATTTCTAGGAGTTGGACACATACCAAGTTTAGCTCAGTTCTGGGCATCTTTGAAATACCTATACAAACTTGTTCCTACATAGTAACTTGCAACTTTGAATGAAAATGTGCCTGCTTACAGCAACGTGCTATATGTTCTGAATGCCCGAATTGGGAATCTGTGTCAAAACTTTGTTAGGAATTATGTGATCCTTACTAGCTGGAAGTAAGGGAGATGGGGCATGAAGTTATTTCTAGGAGTTGGACACATACCAAGTTTAGCTCAGTTCTGGGCATCTTTGAAATACCTATACAAACTTGTTCCTACATAGTAACTTGCAACATTGAATGAAAATGTGCTTGCTTACAGCAACGTGCTATATGTTCTGAATGCCCGAATTGGGAATCTGTGTCAAAACTTTGTTAGGAATAATGTGATCCTTACTTGCTGGAAGTAAGGGAGATGGGGCATGAAGTTATTTCTAGGAGTTGGACACATACCAAGTTTAGCTCAGTTCTGGGCATCTTTGAAATACCTATACAAACTTGTTCCCACATAGTAACTTGCAACTTTGAATGAGAATGCGCTTGCTTGCAGCAACGTGCTATATGTTCTGAATGCCCGAATAGGGAATCTGTGTCAAAACTTTGTTAGGAATTATGTGATCCTTACTAGCTGGAAGTAAGGGAGATGGGGCATGAAGTTATTTCTAGGAGTTGGACACATACCAAGTTTAGCTCAGTTCTGGGCATCTTTGAAATACCTATACAAACTTGTTCCTACATAGTAACTTGCAACTTTGAATGAGAATGTGCTTGCTTACAGCAACGTGCTATATGTTCTGAATGCCCGAATTGGGAATCTGTGTCAAATCTTTGTTAGGAATCATGTGATCCTTACTAGCTGGAAGTAAGGGAGATGGGGCATGAAGTTATTTCTAGGAGTTGGACACATACCAAGTTTAGCTCAGTTCTGGGCATCTTTGAAATACCTATACAAACTTGTTCCTACATAGTAACTTGCAACTTTGAAGGAGAATGTGCCTGCTTACAGCAACATGCTATATGTTCTGAATGCCCGAATTGGGAAACTGTGTCAAAACTTTGTTAGGAATTATGTGATCCTTACTAGCTGGAAGTAAGGGAGATGGGGCATGAAGTTATTTCTAGGAGTTGGACACATACCAAGTTTAGCTCAGTTCTGGGCATCTTTGAAATACCTATACAAACTTGTTCCTACATAGTAACTTGCAACTTTCAATGAGAATGTGCTTCCTTACAGCAACGTGCTATATGTTCTGAATGCCCGAATTGGGAATCTGTGTCAAAACTTTGTTAGGAATTATGTGATCCTTACTACCTGGAAGTAAGGGAGATGGGGCATGAAGTTATTTCTAGGAGTTGGACACATACCAAGTTTAGCTCAGTTCTGGGCATCTTTGAAATACCTATACAAACTTGTTCCTACATAGTAACTTGCATCATTAATGAGAATCTGCTTGCTTGCAGCAACGTGCTATATGTTCTGAATGCCCGAATAGGGAATCTGTGTCAAAACTTTGTTAGGAATTATGTGATCCTTACTAGCTGGAAGTAAGGGAGATGGGGCATGAAGTTATTTCTAGGAGTTGGACACATACCAAGTTTAGCTCAGTTCTGGGCATCTTTGAAATACCTATACAAACTTGTTCCTACATAGTAACTTGCAACTTTGAATGAGAATGTGCTTGCTTACAGCAACGTGCTATATGTTCTGAATGCCCGAATTGGGAATCTGTGTCAAATCTTTGTTAGGAATCATTTGATCCTTACTAGCTGGAAGTAAGGGAGATGGGGCATGAAGTTATTTCTAGGAGTTGGACACATACCAAGTTTAGCTCAGTTCTGGGCATCTTTGAAATACCTATACAAACTTGTTCCTACATAGTAACTTGCAACTTTGAAGGAGAATGTGCCTGCTTACAGCAACATGCTATATGTTCTGAATGCCCGAATTGGGAAACTGTGTCAAAACTTTGTTAGGAATTATGTGATCCTTACTAGCTGGAAGTAAGGGAGATGGGGCATGAAGTTATTTCTAGGAGTTGGACACATACCAAGTTTAGCTCAGTTCTGGGCATCTTTGAAATACCTATACAAACTTGTTCCTACATAGTAACTTGCAACTTTCAATGAGAATGTGCTTGCTTACAGCAACGTGCTATATGTTCTGAATGCCCGAATTGGGAATCTGTGTCAAAACTTTGTTAGGAATTATGTGATCCTTACTACCTGGAAGTAAGGGAGATGGGGCATGAAGTTATTTCTAGGAGTTGGACACATACCGAGTTTAGCTCAGTTCTGGGCATCTTTGAAATACCTATACAAACTTGTTCCTACATAGTAACTTGCAACTTTGAATGAGAATGTGCTTGCTTACAGCAACGTGCTATATGTTCTGAATGCCCGAATTGGGAATCTGTGTCAAAACTTTGTTAGGAATTATGTGATCCTTACTAGCTGGAAGTAAGGGAGATGGGGCATGAAGTTATTTCTTGGAGTTGGAGACATACCGAGTTTAGCTCAGTTCTGGGCATCTTTGAAATACCTATACGAACTTGTTCCTACATAGTAACTTGCATCTTTGAATGAGAATGTGCTTGCTTACAGTAACGTGCTATATGTTCTGAATGCCCGAATTGGCAATCTGTGTCAAAACTTTGTTAGGAATTATGTGATCCTTACTAGCTGGAAGTAAGGGAGATAGGGCATGAAGTTATTTCTAGGAGTTGGACACATACCGAGTTTAGCTCAGTTCTGGGCATCTTTGAAATACCTATACAAACTTGTTCCTACATAGTAACTTGCATCTTTGAATGAGAATCTGCTTGCTTACAGCAACGTGCTATATGTTCTGAATGCCCGAATTGGGAATCTGTGTCAAAACTTTGTTAGGAATTATGTGATCCTTACTAGCTGGAAGTAAGGGAGATGGGGCATGAAGTTATTTCTAGGAGTTGGACACATACCAAGTTTAGCTCAGTTCTGGGCATCTTTGAAATACCTATACAAACTTGTTCCTACATAGTAACTTGCAACATTGAATGAAAATGTGCTTGCTTACAGCAACGTGCTATATGTTCTAATGCCCGAATTGGGAATCTGTGTCAAAACTTTGTTAGGAATAATGTGATCCTTACTAGCTGGAAGTAAGGGAGATGGGGCATGAAGTTATTTCTAGGAGTTGGACACATACCAAGTTTAGCTCAGTTCTGGGCATCTTTGAAATACCTATACAAACTTGTTCCTACATAGTAACTTGCAACTTTGAAGGAGAATGCGCTTGCTTACAGCAACGTGCTATATGTTCTGAATGCCCGAATTGGGAATCTGTGTCAAAACTTTGTTAGGAATTATGTGATCCTTACTAGCTGGAAGTAAGGGAGATGGGGCATGAAGTTATTTCTAGGAGTTGGACACATACCAAGTTTAGCTCAGTTCTGGGCATCTTTGAAATACCTATACAAACTTGTTCCTACATAGTAACTTGCATCATTAATGAGAATCTGCTTGCTTGCAGCAACGTGCTATATGTTCTGAATGCCCGAATTGGGAATCTGTGTCAAATCTTTGTTAGGAATCATGTGATCCTTACTAGCTGGAAGTAAGGGAGATGGGGCATGAAGTTATTTCTAGGAGTTGGACACATACCAAGTTTAGCTCAGTTCTGGGCATCTTTGAAATACCTATACAAACTTGTTCCTACATAGTAACTTGCAACTTTGAAGGAGAATGTGCCTGCTTACAGCAACATGCTATATGTTCTGAATGCCCGAATTGGGAAACTGTGTCAAAACTTTGTTAGGAATTATGTGATCCTTACTAGCTGGAAGTAAGGGAGATGGGGCATGAAGTTATTTCTAGGAGTTGGACACATAGCAAGTTTAGCTCAGTTCTGGGCATCTTTGAAATACCTATACAAACTTGTTCCTACATAGTAACTTGCAACTTTGAATGAGAATGTGCTTGCTTACAGCAACGTGCTATATGTTCTGAATGCCCGAATTGGGAATCTGTGTCAAATCTTTGTTAGGAATCATGTGATCCTTACTAGCTGGAAGTAAGGGAGATGGGGCATGAAGTTATTTCTAGGAGTTGGACACATACCAAGTTTAGCTCAGTTCTGGGCATCTTTGAAATACCTATACAAACTTGTTCCTACATAGTAACTTGCAACTTTGAAGGAGAATGTGCCTGCTTACAGCAACATGCTATATGTTCTGAATGCCCGAATTGGGAAACTGTGTCAAAACTTTGTTAGGAATTATGTGATCCTTACTAGCTGGAAGTAAGGGAGATGGGGCATGAAGTTATTTCTAGGAGTTGGACACATACCAAGTTTAGCTCAGTTCTGGGCATCTTTGAAATACCTATACAAACTTGTTCCTACATAGTAACTTGCAACTTTCAATGAGAATGTGCTTGCTTACAGCAACGTGCTATATGTTCTGAATGCCCGAATTGGGAATCTGTGTCAAAACTTTGTTAGGAATTATGTGATCCTTACTAGCTGGAAGTAAGGGAGATGGGGCATGAAGTTATTTCTTGGAGTTGGAGACATACCGAGTTTAGCTCAGTTCTGGGCATCTTTGAAATACCTATACAAACTTGTTCCTACATAGTAACTTGCATCTTTGAATGAGAATGTGCTTGCTTACAGTAACGTGCTATATGTTCTGAATGCCCGAATTGGCAATCTGTGTCAAAACTTTGTTAGGAATTATGTGATCCTTACTAGCTGGGAGTAAGGGAGATGGGGCATGAAGTTATTTCTAGGAGTTGGACACATACCGAGTTTAGCTCAGTTCTGGGCGTCTTTGAAATACCTATACAAACTTGTTCCTACATAGTAACTTGCATCTTTGAATGAGAATCTGCTTGCTTACAGCAACGTGCTATATGTTCTGAATGCCCGAATTGGGAATCTGTGTCAAAACTTTGTTAGGATTATGTGATCCTTACTAGCTGGAAGTAAGGGAGATGGGGCATGAAGTTATTTCTAGGAGTTGGACACATACCAAGATTAGCTCAGTTCTGGGCATCTTTGAAATACCTATACAAACTTGTTCCTACATAGTAACTTGCATCTTTGAATGAGAATCTGCTTGCTTACAGCAACGTGCTATATGTTCTGAATGCCCGAATTGGCAATCTGTGTCAAAACTTTGTTAGGAATTATGTGATCCTTACTAGCTGGAAGTAAGGGAGATGGGGCATGAAGTTATTTCTAGGAGTTGGACACATACCAAGTTTAGCTCAGTTCTGGGCATCTTTGAAATACCTATACAAACTTGTTCCTACATAGTAACTTGCAACTTTGAATGAAAATGTGCTTGCTTACAGCAACGTGCTGTATGTTCTCAATGCCCGAATTGGGAATCTGTGTCAAAACTTTGTTAGGAATCATGTGATCCTTACTAGCTGGAAGTAAGGGAGATGGGGCATGAAGTTATTTCTAGGAGTTGGACACATACCAAGTTTAGCTCAGTTCTGGGCATCTTTGAAATACCTTTACAAACTTGTTCCTACATAGTAACTTGCAACTTTGAATGAAAATGTGCTTGCTTACAGCAACGTGCTATATGTTCTGAATGCCCGAATTGGGAATCTGTGTCAAAACTTTGTTAGGAATAATGTGATCCTTACTAGCTGGAAGTAAGGGAGATGGGGCATGAAGTTATTTCTAGGAGTTGGACACATACCAAGTTTAGCTCAGTTCTGGGCATCTTTGAAATACCTATACAAACTTGTTCCTACATAGTAACTTGCAACTTTGAATGAGAATGTGCTTGCTTACAGCAACGTGCTATATGTTCTGAATGCCCGAATTGGGAATCTGTGTCAAAACTTTGTTAGGAATTATGTGATCCTTACTAGCTGGAAGTAAGGGAGATGGGGCATGAAGTTATTTCTAGGAGTTGGACACATACCAAGTTTAGCTCAGTTCTGGGCGTCTTTGAAATACCTATACAAACTTGTTCCTACATAGTAACTTGCATCATTAATGAGAATCTGCTTGCTTGCAGCAACGTGCTATATGTTCTGAATGCCCGAATAGGGAATCTGTGTCAAAACTTTTTAGGAATTATGTGATCCTTACTAGCTGGAAGTAAGGGAGATGGGGCATGAAGTTATTTCTAGGAGTTGGACACATAGCAAGTTTAGCTCAGTTCTGGGCATCTTTGAAATACCTATACAAACTTGTTCCTACATAGTAACTTGCAACTTTGAATGAGAATGTGCTTGCTTGCAGCAACGTGCTATATGATCTGAATGCCCGAATAGGGAATCTGTGTCAAATCTTTGTTAGGAATCATGTGATCCTTACTAGCTGGAAGTAAGGGAGATGGGGCATGAAGTTATTTCTAGGAGTTGGACACATACCAAGTTTAGCTCAGTTCTGGGCATCTTTGAAATACCTATACAAACTTGTTCCTACACAGTAACTTGCAACTTTGAAGGAGAATGTGCTTGCTTACAGCAACATGCTATATGTTCTGAATGCCCGAATTGGGAAACTGTGTCAAAACTTTGTTAGGAATCATGTGATCCTTACTAGCTGGAAGTAAGGGAGATGGGGCATGAAGTTATTTCTAGGAGTTGGACACATACCAAGTTTAGCTCAGTTCTGGGCATCTTTGAAATACCTATACAAACTTGTTCC